>NC_034609.1:12954191-13022919 GCF_900095145.1 Mus pahari
GAGGGAGAGGGGGAGGGAGAGGGAGAGGGAGAGGGGAAGGGGAGGGGAAGGGAGAGGGGGAGGGAGAGAGATGGCAGGATGGAGAAAGCAAGGAGGGAAGCCTGGCCATGGTGGCACAGGCTTTTAGTCCTAGCACTTGGGAAGCAGAGGCAGGCAGATCTTTTTGAGTTCGAGACCAGCCTGGTCTACAGAGTGAGTTACAGGACAGCCAGGGCTACACAGAGAAACCCTGTCTTGACAAACAGACAAACAAAGAAATGATGAAGGAGGGAGACAGGCAGAAGGATGGCCAGAAAGAGGAAGCCTTGAAGATGGGAAGGTGACAGGCATGGAGGGCTTCTGAGGGCAAGATACTGCATCTAAGAGAATCCAGCAGGAACAGCCACTCCTATAAAGGAAGATGAGGCGTGCTGAAATCCCTCAGAAGCTGGGGGAGGAGAACGGCAGGGGACAGGCTCCTTCCTGACCTCAGAAGAAGCATAATCTTACTGTATCCGGGCGCCAGACTTCAGTCCCCAGAACCTGCCTCAAATCTAATGAGTGGTCATTTGTTCTAGGGAAAGAATATCCCCTACAGACGGGGAAACTGAGGTGAAGTGAGGGGAGGCTGTGGAGGCTGTGAAGCCTTCAGTGTTCCTGCCTGCCCAAAGGACACCGACTAGGAGAGGTGTTTCCCCAGAGGGGAATAGCCGGGTGCTAACTCCAGAAAGATCTGGGCAGGCCACAGCAGGCACACGTGCACACACCTTTGGAATGAAGAAACTTCCCTAGCTTCCTCTGCCTCCTCACGGACCCAGAGAACATTCCAGAAGCATCTTACCCCATCTGTAGCCCCATGCAGCCTCTGTCACTCCACTGGCAGGGGCTCAAGAGGTCAAACAAAGCATTCTGAGAGGCAGCTGCTCTGCAGAACCCAGCCGTGCAGAGCTGTGCAGAGAGATGAAAGCAATAGAGCCCGGTGATGATCCCAAGGAGAAGGGCACAGGGTCCCAGGGGACCCGAAGCTACACATAGTAATGCTGTGAATGTGGCCCTGAAATACGATGACTGGTTGATTCTGCCCTCATGACAAGCTAGAGATCAGTGTGCCATTTTGAAGGGGGGGGGGAATGAGTGTTTAATACCCCACTCCACCCCGCACACTTGGAACAGAACAAGCCCGGATTGGGAGGCTAGGATATTGGAGAACTGAGTTCAAGTTCTATTCGTGACTTCTGTGACCTTGGGATTCTTCCTCTCAGCAGAGTTACTGGGCTGGGCCGCCCTGGCATCGGGCCCCGTGGTATCGTGCCTGCCTCAGAATCTCAGCCACATCTCATTTGAAGAGAAGCCCCTGGCTTCCGGAAGGTTGGAAATGTGCACCGAATGCCGCGCTCCCCGGGCTTTCTGTTGGAATGGCAGAGGCCGGCCATCCGGTCCACGGTGCCTTGCTCAGTGTGAAGCTTCCTTCCTGCCCGTCTCCTGCAAACACCTCTCCTTCACCTACAGACACCATCAGACTCTGGATACCGTGCCGGAGTCCAGTCCTCAGGTAGAGGATCCGGTGTCTCTGCAGAGAGGATGTGGCCAGGAGTCATCACCAAGAACAAGAATAGAGGGCGCCGGCCACTTCCTGACCTGCAGTTCCTTTAGGGAGCCCAGCAGGTCCCTACAGCTAAGGGCTTACAGCTGTCAATTAGCTCTTCTGTACCAAGGCTACAAATCTGTGGCTTAAACCAACCATTTAGGGTGTGTTCACACATCACCCGTGGCTTAGAGAACTTGGGACGGCAGAGTCAGCATGGGCAGCTGAATGGCGATTTGAACGAAATGATATTTGAATGCTTGGTCCACAGTCTCTGGGAGGCCTTGTAGGAGGAACTATGTCCCTGGGAGGCAGCTTTGAGGTTTTCAACAGCCCCCGTTTGCTCTCGCTTTGTGCTCTCAGTTTAGGAGGCCAACGCTCAGCTCGCTGTTCCGCTGTTCCGCTTGGTGCCTGCTCGCTGGCAGACATACTTCCCCACCATGATGGTGATGGGCTCATCACGCTGGAACCGCTGGCCTGATTTGTTCCCTGTGCTGTGGCTTCACACTCACTGAATCAGCTCTCTGCTCCATCACCGTCTCAGCCCTGAGGCACCTCAGAGAGGGCAGGAGCCTCAGATTAAAACCTCAGCTCTGAGCCGGGCGTGGTGGCGCACGTCTTTAATCCCAGCACTCGGGAGGCAGAGGCAGGCAGATTTCTGAGTTCGAGGCCAGCCTGGTCTACAAAGTGAGTTCCAGGACAGCCAGGGCCACACAGAGAAACCCTGTCTCAGAAAACAAAACAAAACAAAACAAAAAAACCTCAGCCCTGATCACCCTGGCGCCCAGTACATCAGTCGGCAGCTTTCTGCTTCTGTAAGGAATACGGCAGAGAATCCGTTTACAAAGAGGAAAGGGGTTGGAGATGATGTTACTTCCCTGTAATACATCACTCAGAAGGAAGGGGAACCTCCAGCTAGGGGTCAGCCTTAGCGACATAGCAAGATCATGTTTCAAGGGGGAAAAAAGAGATAATAATAGTAACAGTAACAACAGCAAAAGAAAAGAAAGAATAACAAAACAAATACAAACAAAATAAAACAAAACAAAAAAGAAATAGTAGGGGGCTAGTGAGATGGCTCAGAGGTTAATAGCACTGGCTGCTCTTCCAGAGGTCCTGAGTTCAATTCCCAGCAACCACATGGTGGCTCACAACCATCTATCAGAGGATCTGGTGCCCTCTTTGGGCAGGCAGATGTATATGCAGCACAGCACTCATACAATCAATAAATAATTTTCTTTTTTAAAAAAGGAAACAATAATAACAACAATAAAGTATTTATTTATTTTGGCTCACTATTCTGGACGTTTCATTCCGGGGTGAATTTCCTCTGGTGATTTGAGGAACATCATGGTGGCAGTAGGTGACAAAACTGTTCACCTCACAGACGAGACGAGAAAGAACAGGGCTGGAGTGCCAGTATCCCCTTTAAAGGCGCATCCCAATGACATCACTTCCTTTATTTAAAAAAAAACTTTTATTTTTATTTTATGTGTATGAGTGTTTGCCTGCACAAAAACCTGTGCACCGTGAACATGCCTGGTTAGAAGAGGGCATCAGAGTCCCTAGAACTGGAGCTACAGATGGTTGTGAGCCATGTCTTGTAGATGCTGGGAACTAAATCTAGGTCCTCTGGAAGAGCAGTCAGTGCTCCTAACCACTGAGCCACCTCTCCAGCCCTAGACCCCACCTCTTAAAGCTTCTCCCACCTCCCAGTTGTGATGGGGACCACAGGGTCCTTGGGAGTTGCTTATTTGAGAAGCAACTGCTCTGTGAGAGCCAGCTCCGCTGGGCAAATCATATTTCCTGCATCCACCCGTGCGCACAGGAAACTATGGGCATGAAACCTAAAGGCAAATCTTGGCAGACCATCAGTACACAAATAGTCCTTGGACATAAGCCCTGAGATGAAGAGCCGGGACACCCCCAACCCTCTGAGACCCCTCAATGTCTCCCTCCAGTGAAATGCTCCTCACACCCCGGAAGGGAAAACCACCACTTCAACTTCCGTTGTTATTCTCATAACCTCCTTGGAATCCGTGGTGGCCAAATTTCTATGTCCACTTGCCTGGTTTCTGGGATGCCCAGATAATTAACTAATCTGAGTTTTCGAGGGCCATTTCAGAAGAAACAGCAGAGTTTTGTGGACCATGTGAGGAAGGGGGCGGCAGCATGCAGTCCTGCTAGAGCCCAACAAAGAAAAGTAAAGAAGGCTGCATTGGCCTCCCTCTGCCTGAGGACTAAGCAGGGCCTCCATCTTCCCCTGTCTTGTGTCCCTTATTTTCCCGGCCTCCAGTTTGCAAAGGCTGTGGGACTTCTTAACTACCCTAAGTTTGTGAGTCCAAACCTTTGGATAACCCCCTTTATAGAAGAGCTGTGTTCCCGCTCCCTCTTCTGTTGGGGGGTTACCTGCTGTCTCCATCCACTGCCTTCACCGCTGCCCAGCCCAGTGGAGCTGGCTCTCACAGAGCACACACTGCTCACAGAGCAGTTGCTTCTCAAAATGTTTCACCTGCCACCTTGGCTTCCCGTCACCTGGAGGGTGCCAAAGACTGTGTGGGCCTAGAGATGTGACACTTGACCGCTGTGTTTTATCACAGTGTCTGCTTGCACGGTTGTGAAATACCCCAGTGACAAATGGAGGGCCCTTTCCTTGGCTGCTGGATGCTCTCCTGGTGGGTGGAAGTTGAAGACCGTCTTGTTGGCTGGTCTCCAGGGGAGTGTCTTGACTATCTTTATAGTCTGTTACTCCAGTGGGATTTTAGGTCCGTGCCTCACAGTTTGTGTTTAGGGGTGGGAGGGGGAAGATATGTGCATTTCTTTTTTTTTTTTTAATTTTTCTTTTTTTATTAGATATTTTCTCTATTTATATTTCTTTTATTAATTAATTATTTATTCCAACTGTAGCTGTCTTCAGACACACCAGAAGAGGGCATTGGATCCCAATACAGATGGTTGTGAGCCACCATGTGGTTGCTGGGAATTGAACTCAGGGCCTCTGGAAGAGCACTGCTCTTAATCGATAAGCCATCTCTCCAGCAACGATATGTGCATTTCTTTCTTTCTTCCTTTTTTTTAAAGAGATTTATTTATTATTATATCTAAGTAAGTAAGCTGTAGCTGTCTTCAGACACCAGAAAGGGTATCAGATTTCATTACAGATGGTTGTGAGCCACCATGTGGTTGCTGGGATTTGAACTCAGGACCTTCAGAACAGTCAGTGCTCTTAACCCCTGAGCCATCTCTCCAGCCCCAATATGTGTGTTTCTTAAGAGGCCTAACAAGTGAGTAAGGACTCCCCCCACCCCCACCCCCACCCCCCCTTTCTTTCCAGTTCATAGTAGAGTGACTGGACTGGGCCCTGGGAGGTCCGGTGTGCTTTCCTGAGAACACAAACTCTTTCCTTTCCCCAGCACAGCAGGCAGAGAGACAGGGACCCCAGCGTCCTGGGACTCACCTGGGGGCACCCTAACAAACACGAGGGACAGTGATGGAGGCAACATAGCAACCTTGTTTCTAGTATTGTCTCTTCTAAAAGCTTTGCCAAGTCGCGGTGTACCCACTCTCCCCAACCCCCTGAATTCTCTTTCCGCACAGAGCACTGGGTTTTGAGCGCCCTCTGCTGGTCATGTAGTGAACGGCCGGATCAAGCCTGCCATTAAAGGAACAAACTTTGAACTTAATGCTGTTTTAGAACGGCAGTGTTATTCACACGTATGAAATTGTCAGAGAGCCAGCTTAACCAATATAATATGACAGCGCCATGGCAGGTACATGGGATAGACAGCTCTCACGATTACCAAGTGGAAGAGTATTGGAGCAGCCTTTCTGAGGAGAAAAGAAATGGGATTATTAAAACCATCGCAAGTGTGAGTGCTTCATAAACAGGCAGCTTTGGTCAAGATAAAAGTAAAATAAAAGACAATGTTTAAAAAGAGTCTAAAGAAGTGTTTGGAAACTCAGAAACGCCACTGTAGGAGACCGATGGGAGGGTGCGCCAATGCAGAAAGATGTATCTGGCTTAATCCTCAGCCAAAGGAAAGCACGCCATAGTAAGAGGTGGTAAGAGGTGGCATTTGTGTCAGACTACAGTGGAACCATGAAAACCAGACAGTAATCATGTTATACCCACAGAGAAATGCTAATTTTTATTTTATGTTCAACTGCGCCTTACAAAGCGGATCACAAAACCGTATACTCAAGAACTTTCAGGTCAAGCCTGCCAGGTGCCCGTTCTAGGCTGTATACTGCGTGAGAGAGGTGAACTCTTCGGGGTTTCTCAGGAAGGAACGGCTTTCCACAGATCCTACAGGCGGAGACCTCGCAAGAAGCCTGCATGAGACAGTCATCTGGAGTTGCAAGAAAAGAGTATGTGATCTTGGAGAGGCTGCGGTCCTCTGGAGCGGAGAGAAGACGAAACAGAGAAGCAGGACTGGACGCATGAGTGCGCGTGCATGTGCGTGCGCATGCACGTGTGTGTGTGTGTGTGTGTGTGTGTGTGTGTGTGTGTGTGTGTGTGTGATCGGATCCAGTTTGACCGGTAGCCAGTCCTCTGCTGAGACTGTCAGATAGGAGATTCTTTCCCTGTCGGGTTAACTTGTGGTTTTGCTCCTGTGTCGGAAAGGATGAATCCACGTGCTCCAAACCCGAGCTCTTCAGCCCGGTTACTTTCATTGAGCCAATCACGAGAGATGGCTTGTATCTGCTGATGCTTGTTGTGTAGGTTCTGGCCTCTGCGCTGACCTTCTGCTTTTCTTCCATCTTCTAGGACCCACCCTGGCTCCTTTGCACCCTGGGAGACTCGGGGCTTCCTCTGAGGGCTTCCTCTTCCAGCCACCTGGCTGAGGCACATCATCCCGTCAGAGTTTCTGCTTGCTCTGTGAGTGGCTGTCTGTAAAGCCAGCATTAGGAAAGGCACTGGCCCTGTCAAAGCTGCATTCAGCTCTCAGGCTCCAAAGACATAATGTGCCTTGGGTATTCCTGTTGTGAGGAGACGTGTGCATAGGTACCTGGCTAGCAAGTGGGCTGTGTGGGTCTGATAGAGACTGGCATTTATGGAGGAGGGAGTTTTTCCTCTCATTGTGGAGCACGGCGGCTAGCTAGGCCAAGACCTTTCTCAAGAGGACACACTGCAGGGTCAATCAGGCTTTGGCCAGCCCAGATCACTTCTCCCATGATGCTTCACTTCCCACACGATCACTTCACCCCGAGGAGGCTTTTATCTGGAATCAGCTTGAAATCAGGCACCACAACTTGAATACCAGCTCCTAGCGGGACACTGAGGGCCAAGGACATCCAATTAAAGTCAGAGCAAAAACTAAATCTTGGAGACAGTACACAGGGCAGAGACCAGGGCTCAGGAATGAACAGTAGGGAACAATTTCTATGGCTTGCTTGGGCCAGACAGATGGCTTAGGATAATGTAGGCCAGACCCAGAAGGCCTAGGACAGCCCTGGCAGGAGGGACCACATGGTGGACACTCCTAGCCACTGAGCAGTGCTTGCCGGTCCCCAGAGTCCATCATCACAGATGGAGTTCATCCACAGAGGCTGACCTGCCTCGGGGCAAGGCCTGTGGGGCATAATGAGGGTGGCAGGTGCCGCTGTGTTTATCCTTAGAGTTAGCTTCTAATTAGAGCAAGGGATTCTGATGTTCCACTTGGAAGTTTCTTTTGCAAACAAATTTGCAAGAAGGAAAACAGCACATAGGAGGTGACAAACCTGAGGGTGACAGTGGGTAGGTGGAGCCCAGCTCTTGTCCAACAGGGACAGAGTCAGCAGGGGCAGAGAGTCACAGGAGCACTGGGGAGCATGGTTGGGGGCCCACCCCCAACGAAACCTGCAGCCTGGAGCCCAGAGGCCAGGCACCCACCTCAACACAGCACCTCCCAAATCCAGCGAGGTGACCACCAAGTGCATCTAGAATGTGAAAGCAGGATTCTTCCATCTGCCTTGCTCATTGGAGGATGTCACCAGGCTATGGGCATCAGAGTCTGGAGTCTCATTCAGATGCCATGCGATGCACTTGAGTGGTTTCCCCATCTTTACAGATGGGGAATGGTCTTGAAAAGTCCTTCTGGGTGAGGGATCCAGGGGTACCCAACCTCAATCTTCTAGCATGAGATCCCATGAGGAAGGTGAGGGCCAAGGACATCCAATCAAACTCAGAGTAAAAATAAAATCTTGGGAGACATCAGTAAACAGGGCTGAGACCAGTGCTCAGGAATGAACAGCAGGGAACAAATCCTATGGCTTGCTTGGGCCAGACAGATGGCCTAATCCGTGACTGAATGGGAGTTCATGTGACCCTGGGGAAGTCACCTCGGGTGTCTGTCCTCAGCTGCAAATGGGATGAGACTGTGGCCTGGGCAGGGTGGGGCTGGCAGGATCAGGAGAGAAGTCTGGCACATAGCATTCATGGATGCAGGGTATAATGGGAATGCCCATCTCCATCCAAAGGGGGATAGCTCAGGCTTTGGGCTAACTATCCAGAGTCAGCTCCTGGGCATAGCTGTGGGGTGCTGATGTATTTGTCCCACTGATGGACACCTGAGAGAAACAAGGAAGAAAGAACTGGGTTTGGCTCAGGGTTTGAGAGGCCATAGTCTATGTATCTCTTTGTGTGAGGTTGGGCATCTCATTGGATCCTGTGACCATGGAGGCTGTATGGCATGCCTCTCTCCTGGTACTGCCAGTCCATGGCATTCTGGCTCTATTTCTGGGCTGTGGTGAGGACACAATGGTGTAGGGGGCGTGGCGGAGTAAATCGGCTCCTCTCATTCTCTTCTGTGCCCCTCCTTGAGGACTAAGGACGGGCACTCTGTGAGAAGGAATAGTTTGAGAAAGAAGAGTCCCAGTTGCTACCATTCCTAATGTCCTGTGGAACAAGGACTAAAATAAGGCAGGTAAGATGGGGGACTCTGGAAGCCCAGAAAGTGGAATGCTGTGTGGGGTCACAGTGGGAGTAGGCTGCCTCTGTGGTGCCATACTGGGCCTTGAGGAAGGTTCCTGGAGGAGTCACCTAGAAACTCAAGAGTCTCTTCCAGGAATCCACAGAGCAAGGTCTTTGACTCCAGGTGCTGGGAAGAGATGCCTGAGGTGGCAGTTATCACAGGCCAGGCCTCTCATCTACCACAGAGGCCGAGCACAGCATGAGCAGCAGACATGACAATGGCTGTAGCTACTGAAAGACCTGGGCAGGTGCTGTACAATACAGTCCTTCAAGCCTAGTAGCTATTACCATCTCCATCAGAGCAGCTGAAATCAGGAGCAATAGCCCCTCATTATCCAGCCCAGCCCAAGGACCTTTCCTCATCGAAGTGGGTAGGAAGGGTGGTTAGACCCTCACCCGAGGTTCCAGAACTCTTCCCTATGCCTCCCGCCAGCGGTACATACTTCTGCCCAGGCTTGCAGATGGCCTTGTGGTCTCAGAAGGTACCAGAGCATAGACACATGCGGTGTGTCTGCGTTAAGGGAAGGAGGATTCCGTCTATGCTGGAGCCACTGTTTTGGGGGGGATCACACACCCTCTAAGCAACCTCTCACCCGTGTTAAGGAAGCTTAATAAATTCATTCATTGGCTCATCAAACTGAGCTTGGGTGGCATCAAGCTTTGGTCTCTTGGTGGAGCACTGTGTACTGTGACAGATGTTTGTTCAAATGCCTCCAAAGGGGTGCGCACTGTAGGAGGGCACCATTAGGAGGGGGTGTGCAGGGTCCCCAAGCTGAACTGTCATCAGTCCCTCTTCCAGTAAGCAGGACACATCCTTCCCTGCACACTACGTGGGACTGGACCTTCCTCCTTCAGGGGCACCGAGGGGAACTCCCCTCCCCCGAGATGCTGTAGCTCTTCCCGGTGTGCACAACTGCTCATCCACATACTGCCCGCACACGTGCCCATGCATGGTTTTGAGATGCTGAGCACTCTTTTTGAATGAGGTCCTTTGTTAATTTGCTTTACAGCACCAAGGACACCTCCATCTCTTTGCTTGAGCCATTTTGGACCAAACTGTGCTTCCTCGGCCCTCGGGTGTGGGTGAGTGCTAGTCTGCAGCCCAAATTCTCAGAGGTTTCCAACCTCACTCACTCACGTTTGGAATTGTCCTCAGCTGCAGGGCATTGAGTGTCTGAGACTTGGCCCATTTTTCTGTTCTATAGCTGGATACCATGGACCACATCATTCATAAAGAACAGGGGCTTATTCAGTTCTTGGTTCTGGAAGTCCAAAGTCAAGGGCCTGTGCAGGATAAGGGCCTTCTAAATGGTGGGACTCCGAAGAGTCCCAAGGCTGGGCAGGGAATCACAAGGCAAGACAGAACCGGGTAGGCTCCTTGAACCGGGTAGGCTCCTTTGACGAGGTCAGCAGTGCAGTTACATGGTCTCCTCACGCTCTGGTATAATAATAAGTACTTCCCAAAGGGGCCGCCTGCAGACACCATATTTGGATATAGTAAGTTTCTTCCCTCCCCCTCCTCAGTCTACCACACCCGACTTCCCAGCATCCTTGTAACGGCAAGGAATCATCTACTCTCCATCCTGTAGGCTTTCCCTGAGGAGCTTGTTTTACTGAGAGCTTGACACCAACAGGAGGAGCTAGGTCTGTGAGCTAATGGATGCAAATACCTGCAACTGATGGGGGGGACGTACAGGAGCGAAGGGAAGATCTGGGGCTATGCTGAGGAGGCAGTCTTTAAGGAAGTGAGTTGCGTGTCTCTGCAGGATGACCCTGCAAGTTTCTCCCCTGGCTGCCTACAAAAACAGGTGCTTCTTCTTTTTCTTTGTTTGGTAGTACTGGAGAATGAAGCAACGGAGTCTCACAAGCTAGGCCATTAAGTCACATCCTCAGGCCTCTTTATTTGGAGTCAGTCTCAGCAAACTGCCTAGGCTGGCCTTGAACTTATTCTGTGCGGTAGGCAAGTCTTTCCCATCCCGAGATGGTACGTAAGGCCCATAGTACTTGCAAAGTTTTGATAGCTGAGCTTGTGGGTTTAGGATTTAGAGAATCTGGCACTCAAGGGTCACAAGATGACTCTTCCAGAGGTCCCAGGAGCCCCTCAAGGCTTGTCCAAAGCCGTCCAGCAAAGCCCACCGGCAATGGCGACCCACGGCTCTGTCCGCGCAGCCTGGATGCCAGGGCACCCGTCGGGCCGCCTCAGGACAGATACTCGCGCACGGTGAGCTCCTTCAGGGTGGCTCCCCTGTGCGTGGGCCTCCGGAGCTGGTTCTCGTCCAGGCGGCCCTGCAGCGCCTCCAAGTCCTTGCCCAGCGCGTAGGCCAGGCGCACCATGGCGTCCAGCAGCGGCGCGTAGTAGCGGTGGCCCTCGCGCGCCCCCAGGCGCCGCAGCGCGCGCTCGCCGACCGCGAAGGCCTCGGCCGGCCGCTCGAGGTCGCGCAGGCAGACGAGCGCGGCGCAGAGCGCGGGCACGGCGGCGCTCGGGCAGTGCGCCGTCAGCTTCTCCTGCAGCGGCAGCGCGCGACCCAGCAGCTCGAGCGCGCGCGCGTACTGGCCGGCGCGCAGGCAGCCGAAGGCCTCGCGCAGCTCCGGCCGCGTGAGGAAGTCGAGGAACTCGCGCGAGCGGCGCACGGCGCGCACGGCGTAGAGCAGCCGCAGGTAGTCGCGCAGCTCCCGGCGCCGCTCGCAGATGGTCTCGGCCGACAGGTTCCCCGTCAGGCGCTTCCGCGGGAACGCCACGTCCTCCAGCTCCGGCCCGAAGCGCTTCAGGAGGGCCTTCTGCAGCCTCTCGAAGTCCGAGTAGCGCCGTTCCACCACCGCCTTGTCGCTGTCGAAGCTCCCGGTCTGGATGACCACGACCTGGTACATCTGCGGGCAGAGCGGACAGGATGAGCCTCAGGACGGCCGCGCGCCCGCGGCGGTGTGCACGCGCACGCCCCTGCTGGGGCTGGAACCCAGGGATAGAGCACAAGTCTAGCAAGTGGTCTGCCATGGACCAATACAGCCTTGCCCCAGGTCATTTGGTTATTTTAAATTTAGTTTAAATTTTTTTCCTTTTACTTTATTCACTTTAAATCCCGCTCACCGCCCCCTCCCGGTCACTCTCTCCCACAGTTCTCCCCCCTCCCCTGTCCCAGGCCATCTGTGTTTGAAATAAGAACTAGCCTTGTAGTTTGCAGATGGAGCCTGATATTCCAGCCTTAGTCTCCCAAGTTCTGAGATTGTAGGCGTGCCCTGCTTGTCAACAGTGTCGCCTTTCCCCCTCCCCCTACGCACCTGCCCCTGTGCAATTTTTAAAAGTCACATTTTGTACGAATAATGTTACCTTTTACATTTTCTTTAAAAAACATTTTTACATGTGTTTGCGTCCGTCCGTCCGTGTGTGTGTGTGTGTGTGTGTGTGTGTGTGTGTGGTTTGTGTAGATCAGAGGACAACTTGTGAGAGTTGGTTCTCACTTTCCACCATGTGGCCTCTGAGTGTCAAAGTCAGGTGGACAGGCTTGGCAGTAGGTGCTTGGACGGGCTGAGCCATCTGGCTGGCCTTCTGCCATTTTCACGCATACATATAGCATACTCTGAAATTCATCTCACACACACACACACACACACACACACACACGCCTACTTCTAGCTATCAGTAAAGGTAGAAAGGTAGTCCGTGGTAAATGTTGGCTCCAGAATAGCAGTGCTTAGATGCATCTTGGAAGAAGAGGCACAGGGACTTGCCGATGGGGCTGGTGTCTCTCTTGGCTTTTTATCATGAAAAAAAAAGGGGGGGGGAGCTCCGTGTCCTAAATCGGGAAGCGTGGGCTGGAGTCAGGAAGGGTCCATCTGGAACACCTGGACGTTTGTTTCAAGCATAACACATTGGTCTTAGATTGGTAATTTAACCTCCTTGAGCTTCAGTCTTCTCATCTTTAACTTGAGGATGTGTTGGCAATTCTTCTAGGCTCCACCCAACAGCTACCTAGTAACCACTTGTGGCGGCTGCAAGCCAGGTGCCAGCCAGGCTATAAGAAGATTGCTTGCACCCCAGCTCCTTTGCTCTCCACTCTTTTTTCATTCTCTCTCTCTCTCTCTCTCTCTCTCTCTCTCTCTCTCTCTCTCTCTCTCTCTCTCCCTCTCTGGCCCCCTCCTATACCCACCTCTATCCCTTTTCCATATCCCCTTCCCCCAACAAGCTTCCTTTTTGTATTAGGCCTGTCACCACACAGCTGACTGCTCAGGGGACTCCTGAGCATGGGCCCGCAGAGGTCCCTCCTCCTGCTGCTGCACTGTACCCCCATTTTATACCACACAACAGGATAGGAATAGTTCCTGTCTTCTGTACGAGGGTTAAATAGCTGAGTGAACTCACGGATGCGAGGGAGAGCTGTGCCCAGTACATGCTGGTAGCTATGGTAACTGTACTGGTCCCAGTAAGGAGGAGTGGTGAGTGGGACCTCACAGGTCCCAGTGAGGTGGGACCACTTGGTATTACTCTTCCATCATCCTAGACCAGGCCAATCTCGCTAAGATGGTACCCCCAGCAGGGATCTCCCCACAACCGGGACTAGCAGCTAGAATTAAATAACAGAGCTCAGCCCTCTTTCGGGTTTACTTTCGTAATTGTTTTTTCTTAATGTCCCGTGAAACTGATCTTTCCCTGAAATGTAGTATTTTAAAAGCAAGTCAAATAAAAAACAGGAATCATATTAATGATTGGAGGATTTTTCAGAATCAGCAGAGAAGGGATGTGGACGACTGACACCTGGCATCATGGGACCATGACTCACAGTCCTCATGGGACCCTACCTTCATGTGGTACCATGCAACCTCCGTTTCTCTGGAAGACTGTGAGTTAGCGTGCCATATTAGAAGTGGAAACCTGTGATCCCCCAAGGCCTTCCCCCCGACCATGCAGGAGGTGACTGACGGGAGCCCCGTCATTCTAAGCTCTGCTTACCACAAACTTGGAGACTCTCCTCTCCTCAATGCGGGCTGAGGCGATCTCAAAGAGCAGCCTGACGTGTTTCCAGCGGCTCTTCTCCTTCTGCCAGTGTTCCTGGAGCTCCCTGGTGGTCATGCTGGAATTGGAGCTCGGGCCATCTTGGGCTTCTGGAAAGACACTGCCTTTAAGGAATCTGCATTTGGCAGTGCCCTGCAGGCCAGGGATGGAGGCAGAGCGTGGGATGGGATGGATATCAGAGTTCCAGAAGAGCAAGCCTATCCCTTCTGTCAACCTCCCTGTGGGGGAGTCAGCTAGACCCCTGCGAAACTACCTTGTGTATTGACCTCAGCCCAACACTCCGACGGCTTGTTATTATGAAGTACACTGGAGGGTGGGATCCAGTCTGTACATATCCGTCCTGCTGATGGACCACTTTGTAACCATGTACTCCATAGGGCACTGACTCAGGGCCATGGGGCCCCTTAGTGCACATCAGTGTCCAGGGGAAGCCCTGAGGAATTCATATTTCAGCCTGAGCCTGGGAGGCTCTGACTACACAAACACTTTATCTCAGGATGCAGCTGCCTTTCTTGGCTCTGAATTCCTGTTTCCTTGTCTTAAAACCAACAGTGTTTTTTCTGTTTTGTTTTGTCTTGTCTTGAGACAGGGTTTCTCTGTGTAGCCTAGCTGTCCAAGAACTTTCTCTGTAGACCAGGCTGGCCTCCAATTCACAGAGATCCACTTGCCTCTGCCTTCCTAGTCCTGGGATTAAAGGCGTGCACCACCACCACCCAGCTCCCCACAGTATTTCCTAAGCCTCACTTGAGCCCCACACTTTTCTGAGAAGCTGTTTAGATTTTTTTTTTCCCCAACACAATTGCATAAAGAATTGTTCATTTATTGCAAGAGGCACAGGCCTGGAACATCCTTATCTTGTGCCACCTGACACTCATGTCATTCCCCTGCCTCACCCCATTTTGATACTGGAGTGAGTGCTTCCCATTTTGTTCCAGTAGGCTTTTCCTGGCACATCTACAATTCCTTTTCACCAATGTCTCTCTTCTGAGCTTGGAGGCCAGGAGAGTGATCTGGTTTACTTGCCATGCATGGCACACCCCAGGCTTCAGCAGATCCATCTTAAATGAGTGTAAAGAGAGATTATTCCAGGAGATGGCACTATAACAGATACTGTCAGTGCCAGGCCACACCCCCTGGCAGCCACTGTTCTGGAAAATGCTATTGACTTCTAAGGAAAGCACCTATAACTCAGGACCCCAGGGCCTTTCTAGGACTACAGCAATGTGACCAGGCGTCTCCCTCAGCATTTGCAGAAAGGGATGTTGGACAATCTTCTTTGTCCTTGGAGGCACAACTCAGGTATGTTCTTTACACTTTCCCATGAACCCCCATCCAGTCTGAGTCACAGTCACCTACCCTAGTCATGTGATCACCCACCCCCTATACAGGAGGCTGCTCTTGTTCCCAATCTGCTCTGTCTCTGAGGATCATCTCCCACGTAACCAGCATGCACCGAATCCTCGTGCTTAGGTTAGGGTGACCCCAGTTAAGGCAGCTGCCTGGCTACCTTGGTACAACCACTGAAGTGCTTCCAATGTCTGAACTAACGTCCACCTCCCACACGGAACACAAGCCCTCCAGTTTACCTTCTTCTGGTCCTGGGCCTGGGAGGTCTGGGCCTGGGGGCAATACTTCCTGTCTGGTTCTTGTTCTGCATTGGTTTATGGGTCCTCTCCAGCCAGGGCTCCCAGGATGCTCTGGACTTGCCATGCTCCAAGGCTGCCTGAGCTACAAGAGAGAGGAGAGCCAGCTCACACTGGGGCTCCTGCAGGGATGCTAAGGATTCCATGCTGGCAGGCAGGGAGGAATGACAATGATCCCTTGCTGGGTCCCCTGCCACCCACCCAGCCAGATCAAACCTAGCCCTCGCCTGTAATGGACAGACAGACGCTGAGTTAGGCTGTGCTCCATGCAGTATACAGTTGCTCTGAATTTCCTACTGTCAAGTGACAGCACCAACATTAGAGATGACCTGGGGGAAGCGTACTGGCTAGTCCTGTTAAATGCCCCACCACCACTCAGTTTTGTATTACAGTGCACCCCCCCCAATCTATCTACCTTAAAGCAAATATTTAATATGCCCAGTTCATCTCATCTGGCTCCTCACACTTCTTTCTTAAAGAACACCCACAAAACTTTGACATTCCTGCCAAATAACAGATAAGGAAGCGAGCGGGTCTAGCCTGGGGTCTCGCCATGGTGAGTGTACAGAGGAAAAAGGACTCGGGGCTCTTCACACCACAGGGACTGCACAATCCTTTCTGTTACTAGGATCTGACATGCATTAGGTGTTTGAGAAATAGCAATGAAATAAATAACTCTAGAAGGGTGTGCTTTTTACAGATAGCTGCACATGAGGAGACAAGAAATAAGACTTTCTCTCAGAGGAGCAAACGGCTGGGCACTGTCCTGGGCACATGTGTTAGGTTTTCTGACAAGACTCCAGGCATCAACAGCTGAAGGGAGAAAGGCTTTATTATGCTTGGTTTCAGGTTTCAGCTCATGGAGGCGGGGAGGGCATGGGCAGAGTACAGTAGGTCACCTCCAGGTGACCCAGAAGCAGAGAGGAAGGAGGAAGGGAAGGGGAGGGGGGACTGGAGAGAATATACCTGCATTTATAGAGGCATTTCCCATGTTTCCCTTGTTTTTAACGTGTGTGTGTGTGTGTGTGTGTGTGTGTGTGTGTATATGTGCGCGTGCGCGCGCGCGTGTGCATGCATGCTCTCATGCATGTCCCTCAGCTCATGAAGAGTATGGAGGTCATATGACAGCTTGCAGGAGTACGTTCTTTCCTTCTACCACACAGGTCATGGGGCTGGAACTCAGGCCATGAGGCTCATGGCTTTACCTGCAAAGCCAGCTCACTGAACCACACTTTCCTCTTTCCCTCCGAGCCTTTGGCATGGTGCTACCCACATTCAGGGTGGGTCTTCCCCCTTAACTTAGTCATCTGCGGAAACAGTGCACAGACACACGCAGAGGTCAGCTTCTCTTGGCTCCCAGGGTATTGTAAGTCCAGTTAAGTTGGCAAGATAAAGCATCATAGCACAGGAACCAAGAGGAAGTGCAATGATGTCATCGCATCCACTCTTTTAGTTGGTCTGGCCTAGGGGAGGCTTGATCCTGTGCCTCGGGGGCTGTTCTTGAAATGGCAGATGGGAGGGACTGTTTTCTGAGTGGCATCTAAGCAATGGTCTTTTAAGAGCTGTCAGAGACCCTCCATCAAGCCTCACCTTGACAGGTGGGTAAACTGAGGCACAGGGCAGGATCCCAGCTGTATATGCTTGGGTACTCAATAGCTTGTGTGTCCTGCTAACCTGCTCAGCCCTGTGGAGGAGTCAGGAGACATAGCCCCCATTCTGACTGACTGCGGCCACTGGGAACGTTATTTAATGTCTTCTGTTTTCCATCTCTCCCTTCCTTTTTTTGGGAAAGGTGGCTACAAGCCTTATCACACTGTAACGTGTTGATGGGATGGGTCTCTCATGTTCTGCTAAGTTCTCAACCTCCCCTTTAATATAGTACCTCAAGTCGTGGTGACCCCCAACCCTAAAATTATTTTGATGTTACTTCATAACTGTCATTTTGCTACTGTTATGAATGCTAATATGAATATCTGATATTCAGGATATCTGACATGTGACCTCTGTGGGGGTCACAACCCACAGGTTGAGAACCACTGTGCTAAGTGCTAAAGCAAGACAGTAGGTAGTCGCTAGGCTGTCATATTTAACAGGGGTTTTTTGTTTGTCTCCTTGCTTGCTTGCTTTTGTTTTTTGAGATAGTGCTTCACTATGTAGCCCAAGCTGCCCGGAAGTCATAATCATCCTGTCTTTGCCTCCCTAGGGCTGGGATTACAGGTAGGCCACAGCAGGCCTATTTTACTGAATGGAGATGTAGTGTTTCCTGTGGGCACTCTGTACTTTCCCTATGATTTTGTCTGTGAAGTGAGTGCTGGCTTGTGGAACTGGCCCTAGTGGTTCAGGCCTTTCCAGATCTGCTTTGATCTGGTGTCCTGCCAGAAGCAGGGGACTTCTTCCATGGGGCCTCAGAAGACCGCAGAAATGTGCCCATGCTGCGTGCTCTGGTAAAACCATTCAAAAACTGTCATGAAACTGGGGTTTAGAATAAAACTCAAAGCCACAACCAAAGCTGTTCCTGTCCTCTTACAGGACAGACTGGGAGCGACCCATTTAAAGACAAGTAGAAAAAGGTGGTATGTTGACAGTTCCCAAACACATCCAAGCCTCATTTTCCCCCTGTGGGAAATGGGAACTTGATCCTTTTGCTAAGCTCCCTGGGGACAGAGGGTTCTGAGGGCTGCCTTATCACTCCACACCCTCAGTAGTAAAAATTTCTAACCATCACAACAAAGCACTACAGATGTTGGGACCTATAGCTTGGGGACCACACTTGGCCCAGAGGACAGAGCAGAGTCACAGGCTCCCACCCCACACCATCTCCTGTGCATGACAATCTTCATCTTCTGGGAGCCTTGGCTTTTGTTCCCCACTTGAAGGAACCCTACCCTCTTCAGTCCTCCTCCTACATACACTGGGCCACTTGTAGAGTTGAGGCCACCTTTCTTGGGGGCAGTGGGAGGGTTGCAGAGGGGATGAAAATCTGGTAGGATGTAGTAAAAGCCCTTGCCCATAAGACAGAAAAACTGAGAGGCACCCATTCAGAGAGGAAGAGGAGGAAGGAAATGCCAAGAGCGCCAGCCCTGGCTGTGGGAGTTTAAATTTAAACCTCCTTTCTTTTGTAGGGCAGTCTCCTCAGGTCTTCATTGGAGGGTCAGCCAAGATTCCACCTGCCCTGCTAGGGCGAGATGAGCACCATGGGACCCCTGGGTGCTTCCCTGTGAAGCTTGCCACCAGATGCGCTCTCAGTTGTGGGTGTGCATCAGAATCCCCACTGGGATTGGGGAGAGGAAGTGTTAGGAGCTCTAATGCAAGCAGGACACCCCACAACACCCAGACAGAGCTGGGGTGGGCTCTGGTTTCTTACTCAGCTGCAGGGTCCATCCTTTGAGAAATAACAAATCTGGACTTGTTCCCAGGAACAGGACCCCTGCCTAGCATTTCAAAAGGAGTCAGGCTTAGAGGCTGGAGGTGGGTTTGGCCCCAGTTGCTAAGGATAGCCCATACTCTCACCACCCTTGGTCCCTCCTACCCAGTCCCCAGGGAGTTCCCAGAGGGCCTGTCAAGGACATCACTGGGTCTCAGTGAGCGGAAGCCAGCTACGCTTAGGGTCAAACACTGACTGACCTGGGATCTTCAGGCTTTGTGGGTTTGGGGTCCAGGAGAGTCACATGCTCCACTCCGATCTCTTTTTGCAAGGTCCAACTAGATGGCTGAGTGTCTGCCGCACTTCTGAGTTCTCCTTTTGAAAACAGGAAATGGGCTGAGTGATCCCCTTCAGGGGCCCCAGCTTATTGGTTGCTGAAAGCTGTACATGGAACCTCATAGACAAACGTCTGCAGTACATCATACAAGCCACGTGGGACAAGGCCACCTACAGGAGGACAGTATAACTTCACAGTAGCTTTAAGTAGCGTGATACCTATTAGACACCTGAACAATGGCTGGCATTTGGAGAATCTGTCTCAAAGTCCTTTGTTTTAGTCCTTTTCTATGGCAATGACAGAAGACCATAAACTGAAAAAAAAAAAAAATCACACACACGAAAGTTTATTTAGTTTATAGCTCTGGATCCGGAACATGCAAGAGCACACTGGCAGTGTCTGAGGGCTGTCCTGCCGCATGTGACATGCCATGGTGGGAGGTGAACAGACCAGAGGAAGCTTACGTTATGCACCCCAGTTTCACAGTTACGGCCTAAATCCCTTTATGAAGACTGTCCTTATGACAGTCAACTCTCAGAAGACCCCACCTCCCAAACCTATAGTGTTAGGGATCACAGTCTAACATGAGGATTTGGGGATACATCCTTTTAATAGTTATTATCTTAGCTACGAACCCTTTGCATTCTGTTGACAGGCTGGAGGACTGAGGTTTGGCACATGGAGCTGGTGGGATACGGAGCCAGCGCCTGACACAGAAAGGTCATGGGATAGGCTAGGGTACGGCCCGGGTGGACATCTTGCATCCCCCCGGCTGTGAATGAGCCAGGCTGTACCTTCTCTATCCTTGGCATGGCCAATACTTCTTGAAGACATTCTACAGTGTGGGCGGGGGAGTCACCTCATAGCTTATAACACTGGGTCCCACAAAGGATGATTATGGCAGGCATCTTCTCACAGGCTTATTTCCCACCCGTCTCTTCTCTGTTGGAGTCCACTGCTTTGTCTTTTATCGAATTATGTTAATGGCTGCAGATAGGCCATGAGGGTTCCTTTGGGTATGTGTGCTTCTTAATCTCTTTTTCCTCCCGAGGCTCACATTTACACTGAAAGGATCTTGTGATGAATAGATACTGTCTACCATGTTCAACTAAATCAATCTTGCTATTCACTGTCACGGAGGTTTCGCCCTCATTTGCGTCTGCTTCAACCCCACAGGCCCTCAGGAAGCTTACGATGAGTCAAGGTGTACAGGACACTTGACGGTGCCACGCTGAGCGTGTGAGGCTGGCAACTGAGGGCATACTCAAATCCTCATCGTTTGCCTTTCTGCTCAGGGCTCTGTACAACATCTGTTTACCTACTGGTCTTATTTTTACGAAAACGTCAACCAATCCTGCCTCTCTGCACCACCATCACTGTCATATCAAGGGCACACATATCCATAAGAATTTGGTTTGGCCAAGTGCTTGAGAGAACCACTGTGCATGGCGTGCCTCTGGTCTGCTAGTCCCGGCTGCAAGGGCCGTATCTCATTTGCCTCTGCCTCGTGTTGCTTGGCAGAGGAACCAGTGTGGCAATGAGACAAGAGGCTGCAGAGAGGTGCGTGCCTCTGCCCCTCTTCTTCCTACCGTGCATCTTGCCAGCTCCTTGCCCTGTCTCTGCCCAGGCTTGCAATCTGTGAGATGCCACAGTAGGCTCTGCATTTTTCTCCAAACCCTGTGAGCTCATTACAGCAGTTAGCAACCACAGGGGAATAGTGTGACAGTCACTGCTTCCTCTTTTGGGGCTGGGGCCCAGTTTTTGGAAACCACCTGACATGGAGGTGTGCCCAGATTTTGTTGGAGGAACACAACTGGGCCAGTGTGACCGGGAGACTTTGTCATCTGCTGGGTGTTGGCTTTTCTTTGAAGCCCGGAAGCTGATGGGAGAGGGGAACAGGCAAGGGCTATGTCTTGTCCACTTGGGCTGTCATAACAGAATGCCCTATGCCATGCGGTTTAAACAACCAAGCTTGTGTCCTAAAGTTCTGGGGGCTGGGACATTCAAGATCACGGTGATGGCAGATCCAGTGTTTGGTGAGAGCCTGTTTCCTGGTTTGTGGATGGCTATCTTTTTTGTTGTAATGGCCCACGATTAGCGGAGGGTTAGAGGGCTCTCAGGGGTCTCCTTTGTAAGGGACATAGTCCCATAAGGGTTTCATATCATGACCTAGTCACTTCCACTAGTCAGGGCCATCACATTGTGCGTTAGGACTTCAATGCCAAGGTCTGAGAGGGCATATTCATTCTGTAGCAAAGAAGATCATGGTGGGCCAGGACAGAGCAGTGGGCATCCCTGTTCACAACAGTGGCGATACCAAGGCCAAATGAAGCAAAGTGGGCACCATGGAGTCAAGAAGGGGAGATTCCGCCATCTTGAGTCAGATGCCCCCTCTGGACTCCAAAGTCAGAGAATGCCTCTCCTGCTCTGATCCATTATGTCCCATCACATTTAGAGCCAACCTAAACTTCATCCTCTCTCCTGCTGCTTGTCTCCCCTCCCGACTTCACTGTTCCCTTCCCAGCATCCCTTGCTGCCCTTAGCACAGCCATGGTGAAGCGCACTGGAGCACACTGGAGCATGGTGGGCATGGTGGGCATGGTGGGCATGGTGGGCATGGTGGAGGTGGGAAGACTTGCCTGCCCAGGAATTTCCTTTCTGGAAATTCCCTTCTTTAGGGTCTTTCCACGTGGGGTTTTCTTTCCCCTGGCTTGCAGCTTCCTGTCTGTCTTCGGGTTGCTTCTCCAGGCAGCCTGCCCTTGACTTCATGCCATCTACCACGGCTGGCATGCCTGTTGGCTTATTGTCTTAAACACCACAATGGCAGGAAGCTGTGTCCATATGGGCAGCCTGTCGCAGCACTCAGCCCAATGCCCACACTTAGAGGCTGCTCAGAGGGTCACTGCTGTGTGATCGCACAGGAGCAGGCCAATGAATGGTAAGACAATGTAGAAAACTAATGGAGCTGTGGCTCCAGCTCAGGCCCGACTCTGTGTACCCCGGGGTGGAGCACCGCCCTTCTGACTGGCAAGATTAAACCAGTCCTTCTTAGGTGCAAGTACTCTGCATTGACTAGTAATGCAGAGATCGAGTAATAACGCACCAGAAATAACTGCTTATTCAATCCCCAATGCCTCAAAAGGAATGAATGAATGAATGAATAACTGCTTACCAATCTCAGATATTGAGCATGCTCAGAGACTGCAATCCTGAAACTCTCTTTTGAGAAATTAAAAGGAATTGATCATCCCTGAGGAGGGCCTCTCCAGGTTTGCCAAGGAAACCTGAGCTGGCGAGGTGTTTTGCAAAGTGACCCAAAACCTGGTAGCTGGTTGCTCTCATCTTCTTGCGGCTGCGCATAGATGAGGAGCCTTTGTAAAGATTCCAAAGGTTACTATTACTGCAGGACTGTGCATTGGAGCTGCAGACCAAGTGGTGCTGACTGCTTTTGTGACTGCATTGAGACACAAGAGGAAGGACGAGGCGCTGCCCTCATTTTTGTGCCACAGGCTTAAAGAGCCTGCCGCTGTGCCGAGCCTCCTGCTCTCCCCCAAAGGCCAGGATGGGCAGACTTCTATCTGTGTCAGGATTTGCTGTAAAGTGGAGACAACAGAGCCTTTTCCATCAGGCTTGTGATGTGGTGGGGGACATGATGAGCGCTTGAGTGCAGGCAGCAGTGGGCTGAGATTGGGGTGTTCTGCTCTTTCACCAAGGCCACGGAGATGTGGGGGTACCACCGCCTGAGGAAAGTTGTTCAAGGTGGAGGTAGAGGAACCGATTTTCTTCTTCTTCTTCTTCTTCTTCTTCTTCTTCTTCTTCTTCTTCTTCTTCTTCTTCTTCTTCTTCTTCTTCTTCTTCTTCTTTCGCCTTTTTGGTGTTTTGAAACAGGATCTCACTATGTAGCCCAGGATGTCCTGTGACTCACTCTGTAGACCAGGCTGGCCTTAAAGTCACAGAGATCTGCCTGCCTCAGCCTCCTGAGTGCTGGGATTAAAGTTGTGGATCACCATGCCTGGAGAGGAACCATTTTTCTCACTCTGTTGGGTGGTGGAGTGTTTTTTTTGTTAACATGGAAGATGATTCTAGAAGCACTAAGGGATAAGGGAGAAGGGGGGTCTCAGTGAGGAGTCAGAGAAGAAGCTTGGGTGGGAGAGCTGGCTTTAATTTCTTAGGGTCTGATATTTTTAGGTCATCCTTGTTGCTGTATCAATATACCACAGACCATAGGGCGTATTAATGACAGGAATTTATTTCCTATGGTTCTGGAGGCTGGGAAGCCTTAAGGTCAAGACTCCTGCAGGCTGGGTGCCTCCTGAGGGCCCACTGCAGACAGCTGAGCTACATGGCCATCTTGCCATCATGGGAACCCCTCGAGTTGCCATTCATGAAGCTCTGACCTCAAGACAGAATCGTCTCCTCAGCCCCTCAGAGGTTAGGATTTCAATGTGTAAAACTGAGGGGGAGGGGCTGAGGAGATGGTTCAATGGTTAAGAGCACTGGTTGCTCCTCTAGGGGACCTGGGTTCAATTCCAAGCACTGACATGGCAGCTATCTGTAACTCCAGTTCCAGGGGGTCCATCATACCAGGTATGCATGTGGTGCACATATAATACCCATACACACAAAATACAATAAATACATCTTACAACAAAGCAAGCAAGCAGGCAAACAAACAAAAACCTGAGGAGGATTCAGACATTCAAACTGGGTCGCCAGCACACAGCGAAGCCTTCCCAGTGCACCCATGAGCTCAGGGATGCATTAGGGGAGATGGCTGGGCGCTGCCAGGATGCTGGTTCTGATTCAGAGGTGGGAATGGAGTGCGGCAGACGGAAGCCATTCAGGACACCCAGACACACTGGGCCCTCTAGGTTTGAGGCAGCTCAGAAGCAAGTGCCTGACTGAACTTGTCCACCTTTCAGTAAGTCGCTCAACAGCAAGCTTGGATCATGCCTGTGCCAGCGGCAGAGGTCAGCAATGACCACTGGGTCCCTTCTTCTCTCCCTGGGTCTGGAAGGAGAGAAGACCGTGCAGGGAATGCGATCAGGAAGAGAAAGCCAGCTAAGCTGATGGAGCATGACACAGGCACAGCTTCTCCTCACTGCTTAGAGTACAAGGAGAGTCCCATGGGGGCTGTGGGATGTAGCCACTGAAGGGTAGGGAAGACCCCAGGAAAGGGGGTAGAAGGATAGGGGTTTGGCTAGCAGCTCTGCCTCTTGGTAGCTGGACCACTGGGGGAAGCCAGTAGACTCTGGGAACCTTGGTTTCTTTATCTTAAGAATGAGAGCCAGAGCAAGAGACCACAAAGGACCGTCTGCCCGGAGCATCCGGCTGCTGAGAGCCAGAGCAAGAGACCACAAAGGACCGTCTGCCCGGAGCATCCAGCTGCTATTGTTCTGCCTTGATAGACAACACCGCCCACATTTAGGGCAGGTCTTTCCCGCTCAGTTCACCAAATCTTCTCAGGAAATATCCTCACAGACACCCAGAAATGTGCTTTGTCCATTATCTGGATGATCTCAGTCAAGTTCACCACCACCATGAACCATCGCCAGGGATCGAGAGAGAGAGAGAGAGAGAGAGAGCTAGGGTCACACAGCAGTTATAAGGGCACTGTCAGTGTGTTGGCTGTTATTTTGAGCGTGACTAGCATTCTCCTCTGAAGAGTGATATAATTTGACTTTTTGAAAGAGACTCACTAGGATTGCTTTATTAAGGAAATGCTGCTGGAGGCATAGAGAACTGTTAGCAGTGCTTGCATAACCTAAGTGAGTGGTGGAGATCTGGATCCCAGCAACGGTGGCTCTCATTGTGTGATACTATTCTTGGGGACAGTGAATAAATATCTCATTCAGAGAGCTGTTGACAGACCAAAGTAAGAATACCACCTGCCTTAGGGTTTCCAGTGCTGTAAAGAGACACCATGACCAAGGCAACTCTTATAGAGGACAACATTTAATTGGGTCTGGCTTACTGGTTCTGAAGTTCAGTTCATTATCATCAAGGTGGGAGTATGGCAGCATCCAGGCAGGCATGGCGCTGGAGAAGAGTTCTACATCTTGTTCCAAAGGCAAATAGGAGAAGACCGGCTTCCAGGCAGTTAGGAGAAGGGTCTCAAAGCCCACCCCTACAGTGACACACTTCCTCCAACAAGGCCACACTTCTTAATAGTGCCACTCCCTGGGCCAAACACATTCAAACCACCACATTCCACTTCCTGGTCCCCATAGGCTTGCTCAAACACAGGAGTCTATGGGGGGGGGCATACCTAGCCATAGCATAATGCAAAATACATTTATTCCAACTTCAAAAGTCCCATAGTCTACAACAGTCTCAACAATGTTAAAAGTCCAAAGTTCAAAGTCTCTTTGGAGAGTCATGCAATCTCTTAATTGTAATCCCCTAGGAAATCAAAAAGCAGATCACAAACTGCTAACATCATAGGATACACATTACCATTCCAAAATGTCATAGTGAAGAAATACTGGATCAAAGCAAGACCAAAAGCCAATGGGGCAAATTCTGTATCCCATGTCTGTGGTCAAAGTGCTCTTCAGATCTCCAACTCTTTTCTGCTTTGTTGACTGCTCTGTTGATGGCTCTGGCATCTCTAACATCTTGCGGTATCCAAGGCAACTTCAACTTTGCAGCTTCTTTTGCCAATGTCTAAGATCCACACATGATCTTCTGGGCTCCTCCAAAGGGCTTGGGTCATTTCTCCAGCTTTACCCTCTGTAGCACTCAAGGGTCTGGTTGACTCCATTCCATAGCTGCTGCTATTCTTGGTGATCATCCTATGGTACTGGCATTGCTAATTCACTGATGTCTTCCATTGCTCTCATAGACTCTCTTCACGGTGCCAAGCCTCAACTTCTTTGCATGACCTCTTCAGGTCTAGGCTGTCAACTGTAATTAAGGCTGCACCTTACCTTCTCCAATGGCCTTCCCTAGCCTCACACTGTGCCTCAGCTGCTCTCCACGACCCCTTCATGCCTCCAAAATCAGTACCACCTGGGTGATTTTTTACACATTACCAAGTTCAGCTGCAGCATGAGGTTCAACCTTGACTGTCTCTGGAACACAGCTTCTTTGTGCTCTCAGCAAACACTTCCCAGAAGATTTCATCTCAATGATGATAGTCTCTCTCTCTCTCTCTCTCTCTCTCTCTCTCTCTCTCTCTCTCTCTCTCTCTCTTTTTTGTGACAGGGTTTCTCTGTATAGCCCTGGCTGTCCTGGAACTCACTTTGTAGACCAGGCTGGCCTCCAACTCAGAAATCCACCTGCCTTTGCCTCCCAAGTGCTGGGATTAAAGATGGTCTCTTCTTAATCACCACTAATTTCTTAGCTCCAGCTAACCAGCATCTATTGTCCCAGTAGTCCCTTCTATTCTTGATTCTAAAGCCAGAGTCACATGGCCAAAGCTGCCAGAGTCCTGCTACCTGCTGGGGCAGGATCATAGCCTCTTTGTTCTATTACATTATCACCAGTTTTCTGTTTTCCAACTCTGCCAAAGCTTGGTTGTCCCGAAACTTGCTCTTTAGACTGACCTTGAACTCAGAGATCTGCATGCCCCTGTCTCCTGAGTTCTGGGATTCAAGGCGTGTACCATCATGCTTGGACTTAAGCTTTTCTCTACTTTTCTCTACTTGTAGCAGTATTCTGAAGATACATCCCTGTCTTACTGTGATGAAGTCTATGACCAAAAGCAACATTGTTTGGAATGGGTTTTGTAGGGTGTAGTTTCTACTACCTGCTTTAAACTCTGGGTGGACTGAACTACCAGCCCTGCCCAGGTTCCTTCAGATCAGCAGATGAAACACACACACACACACACACACACACACACACACACAATCTTATTTTTGATATGCTTTAGCTCAATGGCTAGGCTCTTCTAAGCCTTCCCTGGCTATCACACCCTTCTTTTTACTCCCAGCTCAGCACCCTAAATCTGCCCTCAACTTTTGTTGTTCAGTCAGTTACCTTTAGTCCCAGCTCAACACCCTGAATCTGCCCTCAGCTTAGTTGTGTTTCTAATCTCCCACCTGCTACCCCAGGCCCACATGGAAAAGCAGCCAATGGTCACTCCACCCTGAATCTCACATGGCGAGTGGCTCTTTCTCTTCCTGAAGCATGGCAAAACTCTTCTCTTCTCGTGCGTCTGCTAGCCTGCCTGTGGGAAAACTGCAAGTCCTGCCTATTCAGCTCAGCTCACTGGCTGCTAGCATCTTTATTGATCAGTCAAGAACCAATTGCGGAACTGGACCTTCAGTGTTCAGACGCAGATTCCTGAGCAAATCACTCCCTTACAGGGTTTAGCCCACTCACAGTTCCATATAACTGGTGATCATCAAAAGCAGCCAAGGGCAGGGATTCAAG
Source organism: Mus pahari (assembly GCF_900095145.1). Classification (NCBI taxonomy): domain Eukaryota; kingdom Metazoa; phylum Chordata; class Mammalia; order Rodentia; family Muridae; genus Mus; species Mus pahari. The sequence continues at coordinate 12,981,439 of NC_034609.1, forward strand.
CAGGGCAGGAACCTGGAGGCAGGAGCTGATGCAGAGGCCACAAAAGGGTGCTTCTTACTGGCTTGCTCACCATGGCTTGCTCATCTTGTATTCTTATAGACCATCAGCCCAGGGATGGCACCACCCATGGTGGACTGGGCCCTCCCAAGTCGATCACTAATTAAGAGAATGTCTTATCACTAGGTCTTATGGAAACATTTTCTCTATTGAGCTTCTCTTCTCTCAGATGACTCTAGCTTGTGTCAAGGTGACATAACACTAGCCAATGCGATCCCAAAAGAGTGTGAGTGAACACGTGTCAGGTGGAGTTTTCTGGGTTCTACTTGTCGGTCAGCGTCATGGTTTGAATGTAAAATGCCCCATAGGCTCGTGCTTTGAATACTGGGTCCAACTGGTGTGCTATTGGGTATAAAGCTGCAGACTGCAACTTCAGGCTTTTCCTCCTAGCTCCTAGTTCCCTGAAATAATGACTCTGAGACCAATTATTTATTAATAAATGCTTAGGCCATAGCTTTGGCTTGTTCTCTGACTAGCTCATAACTCCGTTATCCCTTTCATTCTAACCTGAGTTCAGCCATGTAGTGGCTGTTTTCCTGCTTCATCTTCTGATGTCTGTCTCCTCAGTATCCTGGGGCGAATCTCTCACGTCTGTTTCCCAGAATTCTCTCTCTCTCCTGGATGTTCCACCTTTGATTTCCTGCTTCAGCTCACTGGTGATAGGCTTTTATTATTATTATTATTATTATTGACAGGTGCTTTTACACAGTGAGATTCTCTCTGCAGAGGAGCCTTTAGAAAGTGGGGGGCCAGCTGGTAGAAATGGATCACTATGGGCAGGCCTTTGAAGGCTATGCCTGGTTCCTGTGACTCTCTGCATCCTGGTCCAGAGTGGATGTGAACAGTCTCTACCATGCATTTCTTCTGCCATGAGCTAGGTTTCCACCAAGCTCCCCCAACCCCTCCCCCACGGTAGACAAGTGCTTGCCACTAAGCGTGACAACCTAAATTCCATCCTCAGGACCCCACATGGTGAAAAGAGAACTGAGTTCTCCAAGCTGTCCTGTGACCTCCACTCATGTGCCAAGACATATATGCATCCACATACATAATACCCACAGACAATAAATAAATGTACACAATTTAAAATTGAAACTGTTGAGTTTCAAACAGGGGACAAGCAGCTGAGGTGTCTATTTAACACATCAAAGTGGACCTGGTCTCCAGGTTCTCCCAGCATCCTTCAGCCCCTACCTATTTCTGGGTATGGCTGGAATACCCACCCTCTACCCTGAACTCTCCAGCCCAGGGGCTGGGCTTGCCCCTCCCCCAGGGGCTCTTCCCTATACAATCCAGACATCTTGGTCTCTCCTTCCGTCTCTCTGCATTTCTCTCTCCTTGTCTGTGCATGCTTGTTCTTCTTATCTCTCTGCCTCCGCCCCCATCCCCTCCTTGTCTGTGTGGTAATTTCCCTGGCCCTATTCCTTGGCATCTGTGAACCTGCTCTAGAGCTGCTCCCAAATAAATCTTCCCTACTTTTAATTCAGCTTGTATTGGGTTATTTCATCCACAGAGAAAACCAATAAAAACAAACAAACAAACAAACAAACAAGAACAAACCCCCAGCTAATCCCTGTGCTAAGAAGTTTGTTATTGCTCCCACCAGTATGTGTGGAACACCCTGTAGACAGCACTCAACACCACCAGGACCATTCCCTAGGGAAGAACTTACCTTTTAAATACAGCCACTGCGACCTCATAGGTACTTAACCTGGAAACAGTGCGAGGCAGTGGTTAGCGCGCAGCCCGTGGTGCCTGAGGCCTGGGTCACATCACTGTGTTGACAGGCTCGTGAACTTTTCTGTGCTTCAGTTTCTTCATCCATAAGTCTGGGACGAGAGGCGGGGTTAAGGGACTTGCTGTGAGCAGGGACCAGCACAATACTAAGTGTCAGTTTCAAAAGGAACTCCCCCAACAAAAGGCTAAAGGGAGAGTATCTATTAGCATACAGGCGCCCTCATAGCCTGTACTCTCCATAGTTCTTCTCACCTTACTCCCCAACCCTAAACTTCTCCAGTTCATGGGCTTCCCTCCCCCAACTTCTCATTCCCATACAACCCTGCCTTTTGTCTGTGCTCTCTCTCTCCTTTTACTCCCCCCCCCCTCTCGTGGTTGTCTTTCTCTTCCTTTCATGGTCATGTCCCTGCTGACCATGTTCAAGCTACTATTTTCCTGCTCTGGACTCTTCCAGATGGCCTCTGGCTGTACCCTCCCTCACATCTACAGCAGACCTTCTGGACCTCAACCATACCTTGGAGTGGTCACGTCTCGGTTTATACACAATTTCATGTCTGTGTCAATTATCCTCTCCTTCTCCCTCTCCCTCTCAAATGAGACTTCGTGTACAAGTCTTTTTTCTTTTTTTTTTCTTTTTTTTTTGAGACAGGGTTTCTCTGTATAGCCCTAGCTGTCCTGGAACTCCAGGCTGACCTCGAACTCAGAAATCGGCCTGTCTCTGCCTCCAGAGTGCTGGGATTAAAGGCGTGCACCACCACGCCCGGCTACAAGTCTTTTCAGAAGTAACACTAAGAATGGGAACTAAACAACGCTGGCGAATTCCGATTAGGATGGTGGCAGAGCCCAGCCTAGGAGGCAAGTGGTATATTACACTTAGACCTCTCTCCTCAGCTTGCACGGGACTGACAACCAAGGGGAAAAGAGGAACTTTAAATACCCTACCACCACCCAGCACAGCCTTCTGGGAATGCCTCCATTAAGCCTGTAGCTGACTAAGGGCTTACAGATCCCTGAGAGGGTGCATCGGCTCCTACTGACACCGAGGGCTTTCCTAGGTCTTGTTCCCAGGATTCTGTGGTTCCCTTGTGATGGAAACCGGTCCCCAAGGGCAGAACACAAAGCACCGCAGGCATGCCTCTTCCCGGATACCCGTCTCACCAGTCCCTAGAGGGAAATCAGGAGGGATGTGACTGCTCTTCCCAGCCAGCCAGAGTGGGCGGGGTCTCTGGCTAGGTGGGTGGGGCGATGGGCGGGGCTAGATCTCTGAGGGAGTCCTAGTGTGGAGTCACCACCAGGCTGGTGAGGAATCCCCCGCGCTGCAGCTGGCGGTGAGTGCTTGCTTTCAGGTTCTGTGGTCTGCGGGTGATCGGGGTGGGTGGATGTGTGGAAAGGAGGGTTTGCTCGCGGGGAGACCGAGGACTCCCGAGCGACAGCGCTCGGTTTTGTGGAGATCACGACCGTCACAAGTCCCATCGCGGGGACGCTGTTAACTGGCTCCGGAACTGGCCTGGCTGAGCTTCTGGAATGGAACTCTGTTTCTCCTGGAAGCATCAAAGGAGTAAAAGGAAAAGGCTGTAAAAGGAAAGGAATGTCTTGAGGGGAGCCATGGCAGGCTTTGGTAACTGAGAAGGAAGAGGGTATAGGGACCACATTGAAGCCCCCAGGATCCTTTGAAGTCTGAGGCCAGGCTATGATTTGGGGGTGGCTGGGACAATGGAGGAGAAACTTGCAGGTGAGGTCCTGCTTTGGGTCTTAGCAGGAACTATTTCTGGTTCAGTTCTCACCCCCCACCCCCTTCTCTCTAACTTCTGTGTCTTTTTCAGAGCCTACAGGGTCCTGGCCTGGGGTGGGGGCATTGGCTTTTCTGTATGTAATCTTACCCAGGGTTGGTATCCTGCCTGGGGGGGGGGGGGACCCTACACCCTCCCCCATCTCTGCCCTCCTGGTGAAGAAGACCAAAGAGTTAGCTCCATTGGCTCTGGTCTGTTCAGTCTGTTGTGAGGCCATTAGAGCTCCTGGTTTCTTGGCCACTTGATGCCAGTTGGCCTCCACATGCAGTTCCAAGCTGGCACTGGCTCCATCTTGTCCCCTCTCTTCCACCCAGGTCAGCATTGCAGAGTGACCCAGTGAGCAGACGCTTACTGCTAACAAAGTGGCTTCTATAGCTGTTTGGCCAAAGTCTGTGCCTTGCCTTGCAACTCTCTGGTTCCACAGCTATCCCCACCTCTACGCTGTGTGGAACAAACACATCCTCAGCTCATGCAGACCCCATCTGTACACTGGGTGATGCACAGGGATATGGTGAATACATCATGCTAACACATGCCATCTCAGAGGACAGGAAGTACTGTGGGGAGAAAAGGCTGGGACAGGGCTTGGGGGCTACAGTTTTGCATAGCATAGGAAGGCACCTCCGAGTCACCACTGAGCAAAGTCTTAAGGAAGGGATAGGTAAGTCATGTGACTATCTAGGGGGTATAGAGAAAGCGCCCCCCCCGTGTGTGTATGTGTGTGTGTGTGTGTGTATGTGTGTGTGTGTGTGTGTGTGTGTGTGTGTGTGTAGGTAGGTAGGTAGATAGGTAGGTAGGGGAGAGCTTAAAGAAGCATGACAGACCAGAGCAGGCTTCCTTGTTCTGTGAGGAGCAGGCCAGGAGCTACAGCAGGGTGTAAATGGGGGGATGAATAGGGGAAAGATGGGCAGCAAGGAGGAAAGGGGTGACAGCTGAGGTCTCTTGTATTGGGCTTGAAGTCGCTATAAAAGCTTTTGGCTTTCACTTTGACTCTGATGGGACAGATAAGGCTCTGACTTAAGGTCTGGCAGGGGTCATCGAGTTGTGAGGCTGAGACTGCCTATGGAGGTTCATGGCAGATGAGGGAAACATGAAGGGGGCGGGGTACAGAGCTTACATCATGGCATAGAGAGAGTCTGTGGCTTTCAGATTGGGAGTCTGTTGAAGGTTGAGTGGATCGTCTGTGATGCTGGAGAGAGGCAGCTTCAAGCAAGACTCTGAGAGTTCGGGGCTGCCTTCGTCTGGGAGGGGAGCTGTTAGGAGGGAGAGCCGGTGATTGATTTTGTGTTTGCCTTTTGGAGATGCTGGTAGGCACTACATGATGTTGAATGGTGTCCAGTCATCGTTATCTCACAGTTGGGAATTGGGCCTGTGGGCAGAGAAGCGTCAGTGGGTGTCGGGTGGTGGGGGGAGGACCAGGAACCAGCCTTGGAGGCAGGATGGATAGAAGGAGCAGGTGGGAAATGGGGAGGAATATCAGTGAAACCCTTCATGACTTCCAGAGAAGTGCTCCAGGGAGGAGGGTGAGAGAAAGGAAGGTAGAGAACAGGACAAGTGGAAATCATGGTTTGTATTCTCTCTGGTAGTGGGTGTGGGAGGGGGCGAAGGGGTGGATTTGGGAATGGCAGTTCAGGTCCAGACAAGGGAGGGCAGAAATGAAGGATGAATTAGTCTGTTTGTGCTCTGATGGGAACTGGTTTCCTGGGGAGCAACTCAGAGATGGAGCAGGAGAGTGGAGTTAGTGCTCTAGGGAGAGCTTAGCCAGCCAGGACTAGGACAGCTCAGGGCCGCATTCTGCTCTCCCCTGGATGCTTTCCTTCCTCTCCTGTCTGCAGGAGGCCTGGGGCACTGCAAAGGGATTTCAGCCCTTGAACAAGGTCCTCAGCTAGGAACATCAGGACACCAGGCTACCTATGATCCTGGATAGAGAGGAAGCGCAAAGAAACAGACCCGGGCCTGGGGAGTAGGGGCCTTTGTAGATACCCATGACCCTCAGTTTTAGAAAGGAAGTGACCCCCTTTGTTTGGGTTGCACCTTGCAGAGCCGAAAGAGTGACTCCAACGTGGTGCTAGCCTGGTAGAGAAGGCAAGGATGACAAAGCAGTGTGTTTAGCCTGGGGAGAGCGAGTCTGGCCAGGGAGGAAGGAGCAAGAACGAGATTCTGGGACTAACTAATGAAGAACTTCTTCAGCTGGTCAGGAGGCCAGCCTCAAGCCCAGGGCTTCTCTTCCAGCCGTTTGGGGTGAGATAGGGAGTTGGCCTTCTCAGAGGCAGGGGGCTGGCAGAATTGGTCTTTGGGGATATGTCTTGCCTTGTATCTGCAGGAGACTGGCAGGATGGGAATTTCCAGCTTCAATAGAAGACAGAGTACCAGGCCAAGTGGCTTTTCTGCCCCACCCTGCCGGTGTCCACACTGCTGATGTCATTGCCTGGGTGTGGATGGTTTGGGTATCCGGCAGGCTCTTAACATATCTGGGGAGGGCTTCTGCTCTCTCACAGTTGTTTCTGTCTGGGCAAGCACATTTACTGGAGACACCTCCCACCACCAGGGTCTTTGAGTGAAAGCCAGTGTAGATGGACCAGGTTCTGTGCCAGGACTGCCAAGAACTAGCAAGTTCTTCTGGGCGCTGGCCTGCCACCTCAGGCTTCCTGCTCAGGCTTTTGGGATTTTCCCTAGGGTGGGTTGGCCTGATCAGAGACTGCCTGTGCTACGTACGCCTCTGGGCTTTTGGCTCATTGTGCTTTGCAGAAGAAGGAAACAGTAAGCGTCTTACCCAGCCTCCTATGGGTAAAATGAGCCAGGCCACCCAATCTCAAGTCTTTTCTTTCTCCAGAACTTCCTGGCTGCGCCTCAGGCCTCAGCAATAGTGCTGACCTCACCTCTGTGCTTTTCTCTGAGTAGGAAGGGGCAGTGGTTACTTTTCTCGGGACCCAGGCAGGGGTGCTGGGGTAGCTTGGTACCCTACCTCTGGCTGGTTTGCACAGTGGAGACTCAGTGCACGACTTGGCCCCAGCTCATGCTGCCCCTTGCTGTCATCTGCCTCTTCCCCATCCTTGGCTCCTCTGCCTGGGCTGAGCACAGGGCACAGGCGACCTGCTTGGCCAGTGAGGACTCTGAGCTCCTGGTTTACAGTAGCCTCCACAGTAGGGAGACCTTCTCTCCTGAGCTGCCAGATGCTCAGGTCGCTTTGCTGCCTCGCTTTCCCCTTCCGGCCAGCCCCAGGCTTCCAGACTGAGTGTCCATAACGTGGTGTTGAGTTAGAGATTGAAGATAGCCCCCAGAGCATTCCAGCCCCAGGCTTCCCTGGCTGGGCTTGGAGTTCATATCCCCAGGGCTTCCAGTGAGCCCAGTGCTTTGCCAGCATAGGGGTGTCAGACTGAGAGAGACCTAGCCTGCAGTGTGGGCCTGCCATAGAGGAAGATATCACAATCTAACAGGAAAGACCTGGGCTCCCCAGGCCATTTCCAGCTACCCCCACCCATTCTCCTCAGCATCTTAGAATGTCCCAGATTTTGAAAGGAAGTCTTTCTTCTGCTTCCTCCTTGCCTATACTCTTTCGCTTTCCTTTTCTCCGAGTGTACTGGCTGGTTTTGTGTGTCAACTTGACACAGGCTGGAGTTATCACAGAGAAAGGAGCTTCAGTTGGGGAAGTGCCTCCATGAGATCCAGATCTAAGGCATTTTCTCAGTGATCAAGAGGGAGGGCCCCTTGTGGGTGGTACCATCTCTGGGCTAGTAGTCTTGGGTTCTGTAAGAGAGCAGGCTGAGCAAGGCAGGGGAAGCAAGCCAATAACATCCTTCCATGGCCTCTGCATCAGCTCCTGCTTCCTGACCTGCTTGAGTTCCAGTCCTGACTTCCTTTGGTGATCAACAGCAATGTGGAAGGTGTAAGCTGAATAAACCCTTTCCTCCCCAACTTGCTTCTTGGTCATGATGTTTGTGCAGGAATAGAAACCCTGACTAAGACACTGGGCACTGTCCCAGGCCGGTGGCAGTTACAAACTGGCCCACAGAGATTTTCTCGGCTGCGTAGGGCTCTCAGTGCCTAAAGCCTCTGATGGTCCTTCCTCACCGAGCCCCTAGCACTGGGGTCTGAAGGCTGAGCTCCTGAGGATAGTGGCAGAGGGGTGGCATGCAGTGTGTGCTGCTGGATTCGTAGGAGGGAGCAAGGGCCTTTGGTCAAGGGCATGCATGGGGTGTTTGTTGCAAGGATATGAGTGGCATACCAATGGGCTCTGAAACAACTTTGTGTGCACCATGACGTCCCATTCCACCAGGATCGGCATCTTTACAGCAAGCTCCAGATCTATCCGTGGAACAATAGTTATGTACAGAGGCAGGGCTGGAGGCCTGCGGGGATAACCAAAGATAAGAGACAAAGGCTTGTGTCAGGCAAGGAGTCCCACTCCTTGGGTTTAACCCTAGCCTTATCTTTCCCAGCTATAAGTAGTACAAAATCCCTTGCCCACGTGCCTCGGGTTCCCTCTTTGTAGATGGGAATGGCCACAGCCCCTGCTTTCTAGCAGTTGGGAGTGGGAAAGGAAATCTTTCAGTAAGGTGCTTAGGGTGCACTTAGTGGATTCAGTGGTTCCAAAGGTGTATGACTGAGGATGCTCTCTGGTAGAACTCGTCACCCTGCCTAGGAGGGAACTGGTCCTCAGAAGCTGGCTTCTCCTGTCAGCTCTGTATTGTGGCAAGAGTACGGGAGCCCAGGGACTTGAGGATTTAAATGTCTGGCTGCTTTAAACTCCTGGCAACTGCAGCTAAGCTTTTGATATCCCAGGGTCTCGCTTTGGGGATGGTGCCTAAGTACACCTGGCCCACTTGGACTTGGCATACATAGCTCCCTACAGCCCCAGCCTGGCTTCTAGAGAAGTCATTTCCTGACCTCTGACCTCCCCTGCTCTCTTACAGGTTGTGACATGCGCTCACGGGAAGACTTCCAGGCACAGAGGAGCCAGCTGGTGGCACTGTTGGTCTCAGGGTCCTTGGAGGGCTTTGAGAACATCTTAGACTGGCTGCTGTCTTGGGACGTGCTCTCCAGGGAGGACTATGAGGGCCTCAGCCTCCCTGGCCAACCCCTCTCCCATTCTGCCAGGCGTCTGCTGGACACGGTCTGGAACAAGGGTGTTTGGGGCTGTCAGAAGTTCCTCGAAGCGGTGCAGGAGGTGCAGGCCAACAGTCACACCTTTGAACTGCATGGGTCCTGGGACGCTCACTCCCTTCATCCAGCCAGAGACCTGCAGAGTCACCGGCCAGCCATTGTGAGGAGACTCTACAACCATGTAGAAGCCGTGCTGGAGCTGGCAAGGGAGGGGGGTTTTCTGAGCCAGTACGAGTGTGAGGAGATCAGGCTGCCAATCTTCACGTCGTCTCAGAGGGTAAGCTGTGGCCTGTGTCAGCAGAATCCACAGGAGGAGGATGCTTAGCCACGAAGACTATGACTCTAGTTGAGTCAGCACCACGGAATAATGCCGTTGGTGGGATTTCCTGTGCACAGTGAGCCAGGCAGGTCAGAGTTGCTGTGGCAGCCCAGGGCTTGACCTCAGTAGCCAGAATGGTGCAGTTCAAGGCCAGTTCGGTGTGACAGGATATTTCTAAACATCCCAAGAGCACATGTCAAGTTCTTCATCTGTTCCTTCCCCTTCTTTTCTTTTTCTTGTTTGCAGTGCTGTGTGCTGAGCCTTCTTGCTCTTCCCCAGTCTTAACCTCTACCCTTCATTTCTCCCATCTCACTTTTCTCCTCTGCAGGATACTGTTAATCTCTGATGCTCAAGGGTTTGGGGGAGAGCTCCCCGATCGCCCAGATACCAATTAGAGATGTGTCCGGGAAGCCCTGATATCATTACCCCAGGCTGCTGTCCTGTCGAGCTGAGTGGCTCTCTGTACTCGCAGACTTTTATTGGTATCTGCTTCAAATCAACAGCCCAGTGGAGAGTAATTCTGCATTATGTTAAATCTGAATCTAATCGTGTAGCCCACTGTGTGCCAATATAGTTTAAACGCCCACCTAGGATTTCAGATATGAAATTGGATTAGAACTGGCACCCGAAATGCAATGATTCAACAGGAACCACATGAATAGAAAAGTATCGTTGAGTATCTCTGAAACTTCTATTTTTCCTGTAAATAATAGTTCTCGGGCTGCCTGTGAAGCATGGAAAATGGCAACATTCTACTTTAGTTTCAGGTCATCAGCAGGCTTTGGCCTTGACTCATTCTTCATGTGACAGGTGTTTGGAGAGTACTTGTTGATGAAATAAGTGAGTCGTTAGGACTACATGTCAGGGTGAGGATGGGCGAGTTGGACTTAAGGTGAGCTTGAGTTAACTTCCCCGGGCAGATGAAATGAGCATCTCTGGGTTTAGTGTTGCCCTCATGCTGCTAGAGGTGGGTAGGTCTTCACAGAACACACGCAGTCTTCTCATTCCTGCACACGGGCCCTAAGGTATGCCCCTGTGTACCTTCTATTAGCATTCAAAAGCACATCAGTGCCTCCTGTGACCAGTAGTGAGGATAGAATCAGCTCACCCACTCAAGTGAAATTGTAATTCATCATCTTTGATCAAGTGTTCAGCAGTGTATCCAGGGAGGGATTCTCTAAAGGGTTTGAGGAAGGAAGCTTAGGCCCTATAGGAAATGGGAGCATTAATATCAAAAGTATCTAGACTGTCCAAGAAAAGAAACTGGGATAACTTACAGGCCAAAGAAGCAACCAGTGGATGCCTGTAGATACCCAGAAAGAAACAGAAAGAACATGATGTAATTCAGGTCTATTGGCTGCAGCAAGACTGAGGGGTCTATAACCTACTGGAAAGAAGAAAGGCTGGATGGGCAAAGACTCCATCCCAAGAAAGAATGAAGTGGGGCCAGATGCCTTTAATCCAGCACTCAGTGAGTTTCAGGCCAGCTAAGACTACATAATTAGAACCTCTGTCAAAAGAAAAGAAAAGACGGAAGGACAGATGGGCAGACAGAAGGATTAAGAAGACAGCAAAAGCCAGCACTGAAGATGAAGGAGTGAGCTGAGGGATAGGACAGTGGGTAACAGATCTGAGGATTTGGAGGTGACAGAGGGGCCCCATAGCTTGAAGTTAAGTGATTAGAATCTCCTTTGTCTTAGTTACCTTCAGCTCTGGCGTCTTGGGATCTCTGGCTTTCTTTCCCTCAGTGGCTCAGTTTCTGACTCAGTGTAGATGGTATTTATGGTATATCCAGCTAACACGTCCATAGCATTGACCTTTTAATTTCTTTATAGAGGTGGCTCCCATTGCTTGAAGGTTGGGAACTGAAAACATGGAAGGAAGCAGAATTCAAGTTAAAGAGCCTCCTTTCCCCTGCTTTCTGAGCATGTACAGGGAGAGTGTGCACTTGGCACTGGCCTAGTGTTCTCTCTAGTGGCACAGCTAAGCCTTGCTACATTCGTCCAGTGGTGAAAGGTGTGTTTGTTGAAAAATGAAGAACATATTGCCCATTTGAGAAGGGCTGGCTAGGAACTGGATCTCTGTCTGTTTCTTTCCAAGGAGTGTACACTTCCCTTTGTGTCACAAGATGTGAGAGCTTTGTGTAGTTTTGCTCAGTTGGGGATAACAGTTGTTGGGAAACCTCAGGCTGGCAACACCAACTGTGATGCCAGCTGTCCCTGTGACTCATGCAGATGCTAAAGCCAATGGGACTGAGGTAGCAGCGTGAGCTCTGACTTGCTTGCTTCTGTCATAGAACCACTAAGACAGTTTTAAATTGGGAAAAGCACCACACCTACAACATAGTGTATAAATTTCCTATGTCTAGGGTAAAAACTTCCCCACATCCAGGTGAAGAAACTACCTTATTGATATCCTATCCTTCACATCTAATCAGTAGAGGCAAGCAATGATCTATCTAACTTGTCTGTTAATCATTCCATTGCTTTTCTTTATGGTTTCTGTGTCTTTTGCAAGAAATTTCCAAAAAGTGCATTTAATGAAAGGGGGGGGGAGGCTCAGAAAAAACAAAATAAGCATAATTTTGTCACGAAACAGAAACATTATCTTTTCTTCTTAGATGAAAACTCCCAGGACTAGGGAGGTGGCCTGGCTTCTCTTTCCTTAGGAGTCTGTTAGGGACCTTGTAGTAGGCCAATGACAATGTCATCTGGGAAAATCCTGGGCTCATTCAAGCTGGAGCATCTGGCAGAGCTAGTGTGAGCAAATGGGAGGAATGTCACTGGGAATGTGGTCTGAGGAAGTGGGGCATGCAGCCCGGTCTGCTCTAAGCTCATTAAAGCTGATTCTGACTCCCAGGACTAGGTCAAGGGGAAGCAGGTCTGTGAGTGACACCATTGCCCTCCCCCAACAGAGGCTGGTTGACTCCATTTTGGTAGACCATATATCCTCTCTTCTATTTTTTTACATAGACAATTTAGGAATTCAATATTCCGAGTGTCTAAAGCTTCCCTCATAGTTGATTGACAGTTGGACTGGGTATAAAATCCTAGTGGTGCGTCTGTAATTCCAGCTTCCTGGAAGGATCAGTAGGCATATAGAAAATGTAAGGCCTATGTATACTACAGAGTGAGTGGGTTTAAGGATGATCTAGTCAGTTTGGTGAGACCATGACTCAATGTAAAAAGAGCTCTGGAGCTAAACGAGTGGTAGAAAGCTAGCATGTGTGTCACCCTGAGTTTTATCCCCAACACTGCATACAATCAAGTAAATGTACATTCTGGCCATCATTTTCCTTCAGAATTTTCATGGCATTACTCCATTATCTTCCCTGCTTAGGGATTGCACTGAGACTTCAAAGACCATTTTCTATCTCTTTCTTACACCTGTCAAAGTTTCTTTTAAGTCCATAATAAGCTGAAATTTGTAATCATCTACCTTGGGTACTGGGCATTCAAGAGGCCATTTGAATCCAGGAACTTGCATCTTGGTGCTTGAGAAATTCCACCGATGAGTCTACTGATGGTTTTCTTTCTTGTTCCTTTTCTTCTCTCTATGGAAGTGCGGCTGCTTGAATGCTGGAATTTCTGGATGAATCCTCCAGTTCTCTCCTGTTTACCGTTGTTGTGTGTCCTGCTATTGTTGTTTTTGAGACAGGATCTTACACTGTAGCCCAGACTAGCCTGGAGCTCTTATGTAGCACAGGTTAGCCTCAGATTTGGGGCCTCCTTCTTTAGCCTCCCAAGTACTGAGATTACAGGCACAATCTACCACAGCTACCTTTCCCTGTTTTCTGTATGGTATTTTAAACCTTGAACTCTTGAAGTTTCCATCTCTGCTTTAACATCTGAAGTGTATAAAAACAATTTTTACAGGGTTTCTCTGTATAGCCCTGGCTGTCCTGGAACTCACTTTGTAGACCAGGCTGGCCTCGAACCCATAAATCTGCCTGCCTCTGCCTCCTGAGTGCTGGGATTAAAGGTTACTGTTCCTTTATCATTTATACACACACACACACACACACACACACACACACACATTTCTGTGCTAGTGATGGAACCCAGAGCATTCACATGCTAAACCATCATTCTACCACTGTGTGACATCACTCACTCCTTGTACAAACCTTTGAACCTTCGAGTTACCTTCCGTTCTCTTATTAATTTGGCTCTGATCTCCCATTTTGGCACTTTCTTTGGGCATAGGTAAGCCTTGGTTATCTGTCTTATTATTAAAAAGACAGATTTTGAAATTTCCCGAGCAACCAGGTGAAACCTGTCTGCAGTGACTTCCACCGTAGATGGTTGGACAACGGTAGTGTGTGTAATAGTTTGTATCTGTGGAACTTTTCTCATGGGTTCACCAGCTTCCTCAGATAGAAAGCCGCCTGCTGTGGTAAAGGTCTGGGAATCTGGAGGATGAATGAGCTGGGGAGTGGAAAGGTAACCTTGGCACTTGTTTTACACACAGTCATTTAAACTCTAGCTTTGGGGTATGGCAACCACTTTCTAGTTGTGCCTGGATTCTCCCAGTCCTGCTATCCTTTTTTATCCTTTCAGAATGCAGATCTCTGGGCAGCATGACAGGCAGGGACACTGTGCGGCTGGCTAATGCTTTGGAGTGGGGAAGAAAGCCTGGTTATCTATGTCATAAATTCTTTGACTTGTTCCTTGTCTTCATTGTCTCCTTGTGTTACAGACGTACTTGATGCTGCCATGCTAGAGCTCTTGGCAGACTGTAGGGTACATAAGACATGCTTTTCAACAGCAACAGTCTACTTAGCCTTCAGAAGTCTTCTACCATCCATCCATGTATCCATCCATCTGTCTATCCATCTGTCCATCTGTCCACTCACCCACCTACCCACTCATCCATTCATCTATCTACCCATCTATCCCACATCCATCCATCCATCCATCCATCCATTCATTCATTCATTCATCCATCCATTCATCCATCCATTCATCTATCCACCCATCCATTCATCTATCCACCCATCCATCCATCTATNCACCCATCCATCCATCTATCCACCCATCTATCTACCATCCATCCACCTATCCATTCATCCATCTACCCATCTATCTACCATCCGTCCATCCACCTATCTATCCATTTGTTTGTCCATCTGTCTACCCACCCACCCATTTATTGACTCATGTACCCAACCATCCATCCACCCACCTGTTTGTCCATCTATATATCCATCCATCCATCCATCCATCCATCCATCCATCCATCCACCTATCTACTCACCCATCCAGCCACACATGTATCCAACCATCCACCTATCCGTCCATCGTCCGTCCATCTGTCGATCCACCCACCCATCTATCATCCATCCATCCATTCCTATATCCATCCATCCATCCATCCATCCATCCATCCATCCATCCATCCATCTGTCTGCCTGTCCATCCATCTGTCTGTCTGGCAGGAGTCCTTTTATACTGCCTCTGTCATTGGGACTAAATCAGTGAATACAACAGAAAACCTTGTTGTAATGTTCATACCTCAGCTGGGGATGGATCATAGCAGAAGCAAGCAGATTGCAGAGTTTGGAAGGTGCCCCGTGCAGTGGAAAATCAATAAACGAGTGGCTCTGTCTGTTGAGAGTCCCCAGGGTGTAAAGTAGTGACTTCACTTTCCCATAAGATTGTTAGAGCATTCCCAGTGAGAAGATAGGAGTTGGGCAAAGACTAAAGTGGGTGAGAGAATTAGCCAGCCAGTGGTGGGGGTTAGCACTTTAGCCAGAGATGCCGTCAGAGCAAAGTCCTCAAGTAGAAGGCTCAAGCACACTGGCATGGTCATTAAATGAGAGGGAGGCCAATGTTAAGTGGAGCATTCAAGGGGGAGGAGGAGGAAGAGGAGGAGGAGGAGGAGGAGGAGGAGGCAGTCAAGCAGTCAAGAAGAGATGCAGTCTGGGTTGTTCACATGGTCACAGGCAAGGATGCTTGTCTACTGTAGCTCTGGAGTGTTTACCATTGGACTGAGGCCTGTACTATAGAGCCATGGCTGGGATGTTTATGCTATGCTTGTGTGACTAACCTGCAAAGTACTCACCTCTGACTAGGAAACAGGCACTCTCCTCTGACTGTGGTGTGGGGGACAGACTGTAGGCAGGGACATTGCAGAGACTGGTAGCTGTGCAGTTTCTGGGTAAGCCATGGTGTGCCTTGTGCCTCGGAGCAAGATGGCAGTAGGCCTCATGTGTGTACAGGGCTCCGTAGCCATCAGCTAAATGTACCAACTGTGGAAGACATAACAGAAAAGAGATAAAAAGCAACACGTTCCACTACTTCTTATGTTGACCGTGTGTTGAAATGGCAGGATTTTGGATGTTGTGGTAAAGTATGATCTATGACTAAGTACACCTAGCACTTGTCACTGAAACATGTGGCTTCAGTGCACATATACCTTGCTTGTGTGCTCTGGACTCTGTTTCTGTTGGACAGCTTGATTCTGGTACTTTGAAGGTGGAGACCACAGGATGTGCTGATGATGTACAGAGAAGGGACTGTAAGGTGACCTCAGGTGCTAGGCTGAACAGCTAGAAGGATGGAGGAGACCTGAGCAGAGACGAGGAAAGGCGTGTATGCGTGTGTGGCCAGCACGTGTGTGTGTGTGTGTGTGTGTGTGTGTGTGTGTGTGTGTGTGAGAGAGAGAGAGAGAGAGAGAGAGAGAGAGAGAGAGAGAGAGAGAGAGAGAGAGAGAGCACATACTTATGACACAGTTAAAAGGAAGAAAATGGGCAGTTAGGGGTGTGAGTCCCAGACTCATAGCACAGTTTAGGCTAGAGAAGAAAATGGGTTCTGTGTAGAGAGAGTTTAAGCATCCAGGCCATGGGACTTGGTACAGCACCAGCCTTCCAGGGGTCTATAGCTTCCAAAATCATTGCTTGCTTTTGTCCATTGGTAGGTTTATGTATTTATTTGGTCTTTTTTTAGCTTTTAATTTTTAGCTATTCATTCTCTCAGTGGGTTTTGGGAGGGAGCCAGGTTGGCTGTGTGTTTGTTTTACAAACCACGACTACATCATCTTTGTTTGCTAAATGCAGACGGTAGCGCAGTTGTTTTTCTGGGCTCTCATTATGCTAGAAGAGGACTGTGTATCGATTGTATTGTTGGTGGTTTTTACTTTATCCTGAATGCTTGATGCCAGGAGTGTTTCAGAAAATTTTTTGGGTTTTAGAATATTTACATAAACAATGACTACCTTGGCAACCCGACCCATGTCTAACGACAGAAGTCATTTATATTTCATGCACACATGGCCCGAAGGTAATTTTACACGATGTTTCAATTTTCCAGTTGCAACATTGTGTCAGCACTCAGAAGGTTTGGGATTTAAGAGCATTTGGATTTGGGACCTTCAGATTAGGGGTGTCCAACTTTTAATAGAAACCTCCCCACACTGCTTCTCTTCCTTTGGCCTTCTTGAAAATAGTAATGGCCTTTTCTTTGTTGTCTGTAGGCAAGAAGGCTGCTTGATCTCGCTGCGGTGAAGGGCAATGGACTGGCTGCCTTCCTTCTACAGCACGTCAGGGAACTGCCAGCTCCATTGCCTCTGCCTTACGAGGGTACGTATTTGTCCTTCTGGTTAACACAGACCCCTGATTAAAGAGCAAAGCGCAAGGCAGTTAGTGTCCATGGATGAATGCCTGACGTCCCCCAGACTCAGTTCCTGCATCTGAAGCCTAGCAGCGACCTGACAGCAGTGAAGATCGAAAAGATGAGAGCATGGCGGCTCTCCCCCTTCCTTGTTCCCCAAACCACACGATGCTCCCTGGAGTCAAGGCGTGTGGAGAGAGCCAGCTATGGGTATATCTTGCTGTCCAAACTGCATTCTCGACCAGGCACAGATAGAGCTAGGATTGAAATCCATAAAACCTAGTTCCTCATGATCCAGAACGCATAACCAGGCAGATTTAGAAGGTGCAGTCTCATCCATGGTATGCTCAGCTGAGCAGTGAAAGAGGCTCGGGTGACATGGCTGAAATATCCCAGGCAGCCTGCCATACACTTTATGGAAATTCTCTGCCGTTCATCAACAGTCCTGAGAAGTGGGTATTTGCTGTGTTCCATTTCACAGATGGGAAAATTGAGGCTTGAGTAGCAAGATGGGTCTGACTGGAGTGTCCTCTACTTGGGAGAAGAAATGATCAGTTGTAGAAGGATGCAAGCCTGGTACTCCCCCAGTCTTATTCTCACATCACTGGAAAGAAACCTAATGTGGACTTCTGGTCCATGAACTATAGCTAACAGAAGGGACTATCATTCTGGCCCTACTCTTTGTGCTCTCTGTGCAGGGGACACGCTTGATGGCTGGAGGCCTGTGCTTGGTACCCAGGTGTATACTGTTTCTTACAAGAACATGAGATGGAATTGGCTGTATAGAAGCCACTATGGCCCTTGGGGACTATTTACTGACAGTGTCATCAAGTATAGCTGGCCACATAGGCATTAGACAGTTCCCAGACACAAGATGCTTCTAAAGATGACAATTAAGCAGGTGGACCTGGTTGTACACACCTGTAAGTAGAGGCTGAAATATCAGTAGTTCAAGGTCATCTTCCATTACAATATCAAGTTGGAAGTCATGAGACCCTCTCTCAAAAGAAAAAAAAGTGAAAATTGGGTTTATTTATTTTTTAATGAAAATGAGAGACATTTCTTTAGTTCTCTGTACCAATTTTCATTTTGCCTACTTATTTTTTTTTTTAATTTGTGTGTGGCTGTATGCAAGCGTGCATGCATGTATATGTGAGTGCACGTGTGCGTGTGTATATGCATGAGTATGCGTGCATGTGTTTGTGTATGTGCATGTGCGCGTGTGTGTATATGTGCATGTGTGCGTGTGTATATGTGCATGTGTGCATGTGCACATGCGCATGTGCATGTATGTGCGTGTGTATGTGCGTGTGTGCGTGTGTATGCATGTGTGTGTGTGCGCGTGCGTGCGTGAGTGTGTGTGTGTGTGTGTGTGTGTGTGTGTGTGTGTAGATGCATCTGAGTGTGCCATGGCGTGTACATGGAGATCAGAAGACAACCTTCAGGAGTTGGCTGTCTCCACCATCATAGTTTTGGAGACTGAACTCATGTCACCAGGCTTGGTACCAAGTGTTCTTACCCATTAGGCTGTCCTGCCAGCACTGGGTTTGTTTGTAAGCTTTCAGTGATATTGGTACTGGCTTGAAGCTGGCATTCTAGATCATGGCGTTGGAAAGGGGACTGTGTATCTTTTGGTCAGTGCTTCTGATATAGCTAAAGGGCAGAAAGAGCCACAAGGATCCTTGCCTTTGGGAACAAGAGGCCTCAAATACAAGCTGTGGCAGCACGGCCTATAATCCCAGTGCACAGTGGGGCTCAGGCAGGAAGACTGCAAGGGCGAGGCAAGTCTGGGCTCCAGAGTGAGACCCAGTGTCAGAAAAGAAGATGAGAAGTGACAGCAGCCCAGGTGCCTGAGTCCTTTGTCTCTGCTGGTACTTCAGTGGCCTGAGAGCTCTCTAACAAGAACTTGCTTGCCTCTGAGTTGAGGCCAAATGGGCTGGTGCTTTCCCAGGGTCATGGAGGCCATGGTGGGGTGAAGGTGTTGACATCCTATGATGTCCTCTGACGTCCTGCCAGCCTGAGCTTTTGACCAGCACTTCCCCATTTCTTGAAAGGAGAACTAAGCTCTCATTAGGAAGTGCTTTGCACTGGTGGTAGGGCCCTAGCTGCAGACAGGCAGGAGGAGGTAGGGGCAGGAAGGACGTGCCAGAAGGTTTTGATGAGGATTTGGCGCAGGCACCTGGTGATGCTGAGGTCTCAGAGTTAGCCTTTCAGTCTGACTAATCCATTTAGCCATGTAGGGTAGCACAGACATGGGGTCTGGGGGGGGGGATCAGATCTGGATGCTGCTCTCTTAGCCATTTTTTTCTTGTGGTACCAGAAGTAGCTCAAGAGGGGAAGGTTTCTTTGGGCTCCCAGTCTTAGGACCGTATACATCGTGGCCAGGAGGATTGGTGGCTGGAGCAGCTTGACCCAAGGAGAGATAGATAACTGGAGAAGCTGACTTCATTACCGCAACGGATGGGAGGCAGAGAGCTCAGGTGGCAGTCGGCTGGCTCATTACCCTTGAGTCCTACCCTCAGGGGACCATATCAGCCAGAGAGATCCTGTATCCTAAAGGTGCTACCTCTACTACTGAGACGGTACTATTAGCTGGGGAACCAAGCATTCAGACACACAAGCTAGTGGGGACATTTCAAATGAAAGCCTTAATAGCCTTTATTTCTACAGCTAAGAACACTGGATCCTGGAAAGGCCAAATGGCTTGCCAAGCAAATGGTGGGCCCAAGTGTCAGACTTCAGAATTTGGAGACCTAAGCCCTGTCCGCTTCTATTTTTTCATCAGAAATTGTCAGTGGACCCTAGAGGGTGTCTCGGGCCACCCAACAGGAATAGACAATCAGGATACAGATCCTGCAACTCACACCCTCCCTGGTCCCTTCAGGAGTGCATAGTAAGAATGACAGTGGCTAATGTCCTTTGTGTTGGATGCTATACTGACCAGGTGGCATGCATCATCATTCTTGTTTGACCATATCCGAGTTCTTAGCCATACTCCTGCTTTTGCAGGGGAAGAACCAGGTTTAGGAAGCCTCTGGGGGCTGTCCCCCAAAACCCTCAGCTTAGAAGTGCATAAGGCAAGACAGATGACCCCCTAGCCCTTCCACACATTGCACTCCCCATGCAGGTTACTCTCGGTGTAGGTCCCGCTGGGACGGTGGCTTCACCCTCCTCATTTGCCTCTTCTGTGTCCTAGCTGCCGAGTGTCAGAAGTTCATATCTAAGCTGAGGACCATGGTGTCGGCTCAGTCTCGCTTCCTCAGTACTTACGATGGGTCGGAGAATCTTTGCCTGGAGGATATATACACGGAGAACATCTTGGAGCTGCGGACAGAAGTGGGCCCAGCTGGGGCCTTGCAGAAGAGCCCTGCCATCCTGGGCCTGGAGGAACTCTTTGGTAGCCACGGCCACTTGAACAGAGATGCTGACACTATACTGGTGGTGGGCGAAGCAGGCAGTGGCAAAAGCATTCTTCTGCAGCGTTTGCACCTGCTGTGGGCAACAGGGCGGAGCTTCCAGGAGTTTCTCTTCGTTTTCCCATTCAGCTGCCGACAGCTGCAATGCGTGGCCAAACCGCTGTCCCTGAGGACGCTGCTCTTTGAGCACTGCTGCTGGCCTGACGTCGCTCAGGACGATGTCTTCCAGTTCCTCCTTGACCATCCTGACCGTGTCCTGTTAACCTTTGATGGCTTGGATGAGTTCAAGTTCCGGTTCACTGACCGGGAGCGCCACTGCTCTCCGATGGACCCCACGTCAGTCCAGACTCTGCTTTTCAACCTTCTCCAGGGAAACCTGCTGAAGAATGCCTGCAAGGTGCTGACCAGCCGTCCGGATGCTGTGTCCGCGCTCCTCAGGAAGTTCGTCCGTACAGAGTGCCACCTTAAGGGTTTCTCCGAAGAGGGCATCCAACTGTACCTGAGAAAGCACCACCGGGAACCTGGGGTGGCAGACCGTCTCATCCACCTGATCCAAGCCACCTCAGCCCTGCATGGTTTGTGTCACCTCCCTGTCTTCTCATGGATGGTGTCCAGATGCCACCGGGAACTTCTGCTGCAGAACAAGGGCTTCCCGACAACTAGCACGGACATGTACCTCCTGATCCTGCAGCATTTCCTGCTGCATGCCTCCCCTCCGGATTCCTCCCCGCTCGGTCTGGGACCTGGACTTCTCCAAAGCCGGCTCTCCAACCTCCTGCACCTTGGCCACCTGGCTGTCCGGGGCCTGGCCATGAGCTGCTACGTGTTCTCAGCCCAGCAGCTCCAGGCAGCTCAGGTTGACTCTGATGATATTTCTCTTGGTTTCCTGGTACGTGCCCAAAGTGGAGTGCCCGGGAGCAAGGCACCCCTGGAGTTCCTGCACATTACCTTCCAGTGCTTTTTTGCCGCTTTCTACTTGGCTGTCAGTGCTGACACGTCGGCGGCCTCTCTCAAGCACCTCTTCAGCTGTGGCCGGCTGGGCAGCTCACTGCTGGTAAGGCTGCTGCCCAACCTGTGTATCCAGGGCTCCAGTGTCAAGAAGGGCAGCAAAGCAGCCCTGCTGCAGAAGGCTGAGCCACACAACCTGCAGATCACAGCAGCCTTCCTGGCGGGTCTGTTGTCCCAGCAGCATCAGGACCTGTTGGCTGCCTGCCAGGTCTCCGAGAGGGTGCTGCTCCAGCGTCAGGCACGTGCCCGCTCCTGTCTGGCCCACAGCCTCCGCGAGCACTTCCATTCCATCCCGCCTGCCGTACCCGGTGAGACCAAGAGCATGCATGCCATGCCTGGCTTCATTTGGCTCATCCGGAGCCTGTACGAGATGCAGGAGGAACAGTTGGCCCAGGAGGCTGTCCGTCGCTTGGACATCGGGCACCTGAAGTTGACATTTTGCAGAGTGGGCCCTGCAGAGTGTGCTGCGCTGGCCTTTGTACTGCAGCATCTCCAGCGGCCTGTGGCCCTGCAGCTGGACTACAACTCTGTGGGAGACATTGGAGTGGAACAGCTGCGGCCGTGCCTTGGGGTCTGCACAGCTCTGTAGTGAGTGTGACAAGGTCTTGCTGATTGGGCCTGTGGCAAATGCTAGACTGTCAAGGCTAGACGTAGAAGCACAGAACCCTGTTGGGGCTCAGAAGTCTGGGTCCTTTTCCACCTCTGCCACCCTTCATACAACACCAGCCAGACCCTTTCCTCTTCGGGACCTTAGTTTCATAACAAATAACTATAGCTATTGTCTTAGTCTGTTTTCCCTTGCTGTGACAGAGTAATTTGACCAAAAGTAGCTTGAGGAGGAAAGAGTTTATTTCATTTTACAGGTTACAGTCCATCAGCAATGGAAGCAGGAGTGTGATTCATTTTACAGGTTATAGTCCATCAGCAATGGAAGCAGGAGTGTGAAGAAGCAGCAGTGGAGGAGTTCTGTTTACTGACTTGCTTCTTCTGGCTTGCTCAGCTAGCTTTTTAGGACACACCAAGCCCACCTGTCTAGAGATGGTATCACAGTGGGCTGGGCCCTCTTCCATCAATGAACAGTCAAGGAAATGAGCCATAGAACAAGCCCACGAGCCAATCCGATGGAAGCAATTCCTCAATTGAGACTCCCTTTTCCCAGGTGTGTCAAGTGGACAACCGAGATTAACCATCGAAGCCAGACTTGGAGTTTTGTGTTAGGCTCTGTGCTATACTTTCTGAAATAACCCCATCCATATCCACAACCATGCTGTGCTCAGCAGGGCCCTTAGCACCCCACGATTCTAAGGCATCAAGAATGGTTTTCACAAACCAAGCCTTTCTGGCTTCAAGTGTCCTGTCTCTGGATGCATTTCCACTTCTCTGGTGAATCCTTGAGGTCCCACACAAATTTTTGGGTCTGTATTAAGGACCACTTCAAACCAGAAATAGTTTGAGCCCCATCTGAGTCTTGAACATTTCATCATTATGGGAATTCCGTCACTTGAGAGAAATCAGTTGGAGAACTTCCCATTACCCATATTGCTTTCTGCTCCATGGCTAAAAACATGAGGCTCTGCTCCTTGGAACATCTGTGCTCTTGATGTGTGGGCCTGTTTCCATGTCTGGGGTTGGGCAAAGGCAGAGAGTATTCCCAGATCTGGTGACCAGCGTGCCCCTCCCCCCAACTTCCCTTCTCATTTGTCATTAAACGGGGGTGGCCTGCTATTTATTTAGAGCCTATCAGAATGAGGAAGTTGTACATTAGTTAAGATCTAGAAACAGCCTCCTGGGCTTTGGCTCTTCTTGCAGATAACCTTAATTGAACTTAACAAAAGGCAAGATTCCTGTCCCTATTAGGTGATTGATCTGCTCGAAGGCAAAGCCACAACACACAGACACCTGCGTGAAACTGTGTGTTGACTTAACTTACCCTTGTACAGGGACATGGTTGCAAGTTTATAACATAATATGGTGTGTTGTGTATGCAGTTGATGTGTAGTTCCGTGGTACATGATAACTGTATAATAGAGATATGAATAGCTCCATCAGGGTCTTGAGGTCACAGATATAGCCCTTAAGTTGGGAAAGAGGGGGAAAGTCTATGGAAGGGACTGCGGAGCTGTGGAGGGGAATTAGGAAGGGTTCTAGGGAAAAGCCTGAAGCAGGAGAGGATTTGCTGGCTAAGAAGACCCAGGGAGGGGCTTTAGGAAGGGCTGCACCTGAGGTAAGAAGGCCTTTCCTCTCTGCTCCTTGCCCTTCCAGTGTTGTGCCTTCTGCTGGCTGAGCCTGCTTGATGTCACCTTAGGATATCTGCCTCCTAGCACCTAGAGCCAAGCATGAATTCGGCCAGGAAAACGAATGAACATGATCTGTACCATGCACTGTGTCTCTGGGAACAGAGCTGTATGGGACCTTAATTGGGAATTTGGAGTCCTGGGTGTTGAAGCTGCCCTCCTGGCTAGTGGGTCAATCCATTTAAACCACAACCTCAGAAGACTAGATACACCGGCCTGGATGACCCTCAGAGCAAGTCATCTCTGGATTTTTATTTTTAAGTGGGGCTTCAGCTAATTCACACTGATCTCAAACTTAAGATCTTTCTGCCTTCCCCCAGTTAGTACCAGAGTTACAGATACAGTATACCAAGCTCAGCGCCCATCCCTGGAATTTTTAAATGGTCCTTTTTCAATGATTAAGAATGTTCATATGGAGCCGGGTGTGGTGGCACACGCCTTTAATCCCAGAGCTTGGGAGGCAGAGGCAGGCGGATTTCTGAGTTCGAGGCCAGCCTGGTGTACAGAGTGAGTTCCAGGACAGCCAGGGCTAAAAGAATGTTTATATGATTCTGTGACATGATGATGGGTCCAGAGGTCTGGGAGGCTGTGGGTCTGTCTGTTTTCAGAGAAAGGGAGTACCTGGCCTGGTGGTCAAGCAGTGTCATGAAAAGTCACTTGTTGAATTGGAGGTTCCTGGGCTGCAGTAATTCCTGTTCAGGGAAAGGGGTGCTTGGGGGGATTGGGGGAGTTGGGGAGGGTTGGGAACCTGTGTAACAAGCATCACCCCTTATTCAGACACCAGAAGCCTTGCTCTGTGAGCATCCTGCTCTGCAGGAATCAGCTTCTTTTTGTCCTGAGGAGTTTACCATGTATGGATGTATGTCCCTCAAGGATCTGTGTGTTGGGAGGTGCAGTGTTTAAGGAGGGCAGCATTGTGGAAAGTCTGTGGGTTATTGGAGGTATGTGCTTGTGAGGGATTATGGGAGCACAGCTCATTCCTTTAGCGTTTATCCCCTGGCAAGATATACACTGTTTGCCCCTTTGTCATGATGTGCTGCCTTGACGCAGGTTCCAAAGCAGGAAGGCCAGCAGATAGACTGACATCTCCAAATATGTGTGCCAAAATGGATCTTTTTGCTTTTTAAGTTAATCACCTCAGGGATTATGTTAGTAAGAGAAAGCTGAATGCGGCACTTAAAGCCCTTGACCAAGCTCTACTGTTCTTAACCTATGTACAATTAAGAAGTTAGCATTTTGTATGTGTGTGTGCGTGTGTGTGTGTGTGTGTGTGTGTGTGTGTGTGCACGCATAACACAGCCACATAGAGGAAAGAAAGCAGAAGGGAAGAAGGGGCCAGCTTCTCTCCCACAGTGTGAGTCTGCATCTTCCCCCCCCCCCCCGAAGGGTTTCCATGCCAACTGAAATCCTGGTCTCTAAGAAACCCTACATGCAAAGCGCTCCTCTGCAGGCTTCTTTAGACTCTGCTCTTTGCCTCTCCTGGGTGATGGTTTCAGTTTTCTGTTCCCCTCCCAGAGAGAATGCACAGACCCACGGGCGTGTTGAACTGAAACAAGAGCTTTGTGCGATGACTTCCCTCATTAGCTCTGACTCACCCTGCTTTCTTTCAGCTGGCCTATTTCAGCGCTTAAATCCTGCTCAGGACTTTCAGAATTGTCTGTGGAACTCACTAATAGGGCGTACGACCGGCAGCTTGAAAACCACTTCCCCCGAGAGCCCTAGAAAAGCCCTCGGGGAGGCTGCACAGGGCTGTGCTTAAGGGCAGGTTGCCCTGGCTCAACACTGTGCAACCCCAGCCAAGTCACCCCATTTTGTTTGTGCCTCATACTCTCTCTCTCTCTCTCTCTCTCTCTCTCTCTCTCTCTCTCTCTCTCTCTCAGACACATCAGTAGGGCCTAATGTATGGACTTGGGGTGGAATTAATGACCTACAGTTGGGGAGTTCACGGAGCAGTGCCCAGCACAGGGAATGGACTAGTGACTTCAGGTGGCTCTTACCATGTACAGTGCTGGGGGTTGGGGGGAGCTGTACGGGCACAGTTTGTCGAGGTGGGCATTTCTTTGTTGCAGGTGCAGGGACCTGGAGATAGCTAGTCTAGTTGTTTGAATGAGAACCACCTCCCCCCCCCCATACCCCAATAGGGGCAGGTATTTGAACACTTGGTCCCCGATTGGCAGTGATGTTTCAAGGGGGTTTAGGAGGTACAACATTGCTGGAGGCGGCTTTTGAGAGTTTAGATTCTTGCCACATGGAGTTCACTGTCTTTTGCGCTTACCACTGGAGATGTAAGCTCTCATGCTCCATCCATCTTACTTACCTGCCACCAATGCCTCCCTGCTATGACTCTTACCCTTCTGGGACCATAAGCCAAAACAAATTCTCGATTCTATTACGTGTTTGTTGTTTGTTTGTTTTGTTTTGTTTTTGGTTCATAGTAGTGTCTTATCACAGCAATGGAAATCACACTAGGACAGTCAGTGACTAGCTGACCAAGGTCAGCGCATCCAGCTGAGGGGGACTAGTACCTGGGCTGGTAACCACCTATGCAGGATTACTTAGCTTGCCAGTGGTGGGCATCGTTGTTAAAGTACACAGGTTTCTGATTTCCCTGGGTCCCTATCCCTGGGCTACCAGCTCCGGGGAGGGGCTTGAGAAGCTGTAGTTTAGGAAAGCTCTCAGATGACCTTGTGTCCCAGGCTCCCTAGGAGAGCGGCAGGGCCTTACCCACCTTCAGGACTTTGGTGAGCCAAGGGCAGATCAGCAGTGCTCATTAATTTAGGCCTGTTTCCAAGGTCTGAGATAACTTGTGTCTATCTAGCAGTCTGCTTTCTGCATGGTTTATCCTGTTCTGACTGCTTCTGCCACAGGTCAGCTCCTCTCCATCTTAACGGTCTTATATGGGGTGATGGTCATAGTCATCATCCTTCTGCAAAGATGGGAACTGGGTTTGAAATCAACTCCATGGCTTCTCAAAGACCCCAGTGTTCTTTAGTTAGGGCTCAGGGTCCCTAGTCCTTGGACTGTCCTCTACCGCCAGCTCCTCTGGCCAGGGATTCTGGATGGTGTGTGTGTGGGGGAGGCTCTCTATCTGCATGAGGTACTCTGCCCTTCTGGTTCCCAGAAGCACAGTGAGGCTGTCATTTGGAGGTGAGGGTCTCCTTGTGTGTGTGTGGGGGAGTTGTCTCATCAGTTCTACTTTTAACTGAACCGATGACATCTTTTTCAGTTTGCGAGATAACAACATCTCAGACAGAGGTGCCCGCACGCTGGTTGAGTGTGCTCTTCGCTGTGAGCAGCTGCAGAAGCTAGCGTGAGTCGGACTGACTGGGCAGGGCCACTGAGGCAGCTATGGGTGGGTGATGGGGTGGGCCAGGTGTGACCCCGGCAGGAGGATGCAGGATGGCTCCTGGGAAGAGAAGAGGACTCCCCGGTTTGAGGGCTCACCGGTCGGTCCTGTGCTTTGTTTCCGTCTTTTCCTGGAACCCAACAGTCTCTTCAACAACAAACTCACGGATGCCTGTGCCTGCTCCCTGGCCAAGCTCCTTGCGCACAAGCAGAACTTCTTGTCCCTGAGGTGAGCCGGGACTTCCCTTCTTCTCTGAATCCGACATCCCCAGAGCTGAGTTTATGGGATCTGGTCTGTGACCCACGGTGGCTGGTGATCCTTGGCTGCATCTGGGGAAAAGATCTCACTTTGAGCTCATTTCTTAGATCCCATGCTGTGCTCTGCTCTGCTGAGGCTAAGGAGCTCCTCCTGTCTTTTGGAAGTTTTTGGTTCCTGGGGTGGAGAGTTTCTAGGCCTCCCTGCCCTCCCCGCCCTCCGTGCACCCTCCCCTCCCCACCCCGACCCCCTGTCTGCGATTTCAAGTTCTTTGTGATATACACTGAATCTGTGCTAACTGTCACAGCTGTGGTACCCAGGTGCTGGAATGTTCCCCAGAGCTTCCTCAGCACTCGTCAGGCAAGGTTTGAAATTCCATCTGATGTTCCTGCCCTCAATTTGAATCACTTTCCTACCCAAGATTGACAGATACACCCCAAGTGCTTAATGCCTCTGTCTTTAGTCTCTTGATCTCAAGTCTCTCTCTCTTTTTCTCTCTGATATTCATGCCTTTTATGATTTGTGAGGCAACAGCGAAGACAGTGAAGAATAGCTCCTCTTATTTTCTGCCTGCTGGCTGCCTTTGGAAATGAGGGATGCCATTTTAAAATATGGCCACGCAGCTCTCATCTCTGGGCTACAAAGGCCAAAGCCACAGGTGCCACTTTGTACAAAAAGCTCTGTTTTACCACTGCCACCTGCTCCCCCAGTCTCATCTGGTCCAGCCATCTACTGAAATCTGTGGGTAGCACAGGCTGATGGACTCAGACCTGGAGGCCTAGGTTTACGGCCAGTCCATGGTGCTTTCATGGTGGCTGAAAGCAGGGACTCTGGAGCAAGGCTGTCCCCTGGTTGGAATCTAGACACCCAGAGATCTGAATCCTTATTAGCTGCGTGAGCTAGTTGGATCAGTTGTTTTTGTTCCCCTCTCTTTCCTTAAAATGGGAATCATATTTACAGCCATCTGAAAGACTGTCAGGATGGCGCTAACGCACGTAACGAGCCGGTACAGTACAGTGTGTGCTTTATATAGTAAGCTGAGAGACTGAACGAGCATGGGTAAATTATGTAAGCTTCCAGCTTGTGTATCCTTATGTTAGTTCAGTGCTCAGAGAAGGGACTACAGGAGCAGAAAATGCCCACGGGTGGGAGAATGAGGAGGGAGCCGTGGAGGCTAGGGACTGACCCTGCATGAAGGAGATGGATGGGAGGAAGTAGTTCGGACTTCCGTGTCACTCTGAGAGAGTTCCTGAGGCCACTGGGGTGGTCTCAAAGCTAACTTGCCCAGCACAAGTCTTGGGTTACTTTCTTGGTACCACATGCTTTCTGGAATGGGATGGTCATGCCTACTCTATAAGATTGTTGTGAGCCAGGGTGGTTTCAAGTGCCCTGGGAAGATGAATTTGATTTGTCTTTATTCTGGAAAGCTTGCCTTGTGGGTGGCAGCTCTGACCTGTTAGAGGAGACTAGATCTAGCTACGCTGCAGCCTTTTTTGTGGTCTTGTCCTTGCTGATTGCTGCGCCCCTGTGACCCTGCCTGCCTCCCTCCTGAAGTATCCTTGGTGTTCCTGAATACTTTGATTCCTCCTTTCTGGTCCCTTCAGAATAGGCCAGTGCCACCCCTGGTGACAGTGGGCTTGAAGTCAAGGGGGTAGGGATTGGGGTGGGGGTATGCTGGGGTGTATACTGGGGATGACCGAGACCAAGAATGAAAGATGTGACAACTTCCTAGGGAAACCAGGAAACAGAAAGCCAGGGCAGCTTTCTATTATGACTCCTGCCCAGACCTATTTGGAAAACCACACCCAAGTGGCACCAAGTGGCACCCCTTGCTGAGCAGCATGTCACTTCTATACCCCAGGAGAGGCCAGGTGCCAGCATGCTGTGCCTTTCTTGACCTTCTGTGTCTTCCTGCCAGGGTGGGGAACAATCACATCACAGCCGCTGGGGCCGAGGTGTTGGCCCAGGGACTCAAGAGCAACACCTCCCTCAAGTTCCTGGGGTAGGTTTGGTTCAGAGATAGAGGGTGCGAATGAAGGAACGCGGGGCTTTCACAGATTTAGGGGCAGGCGAGCACTTCACCTGAAGAGCCCCCAGGCAACCTTGGCTCCAGGTGGAAGGGTGGGCTGGGATGAGCGTGGGTGCTGCTAGGCTGCTTCTGAGCTGTCTTTGTGTTCACCTCCTCACCTGGTAAGTGGGAGATTCATGGTATTGCGGGTAGGGAGAGGGCTGTGCCTTGAACTGGGGACCTGAGCCTCCTTGTCCTTAGAGATGCTCAGCACTGGGCTATCCTGGGAAGTACCTTCTGCTTCTCAAGAACACCAGGGTTTCTATGGAAACATCTGATGCTGTGCCTCCAAGGGAGGGGTTGGTTGTTGAGAACTGGGGAATTGTGAGATCCGAGATGTAGGAAGAGAGGGTAACTATAGGGCCCAGATGTTTTGATCCATTGCTCTGGCAAGTTAGTTGCCCATAAACTCAGTGTGAGCCAGGAGGGAGATTGTGGTAATCAGAAGTCAGCACCCTTTCCAGCTGTGTTAGCAGCAACAGAATAGACAAGAAACAAGGCCTTATTCCCATGGAGCTCTCTCTGCCTGAGGTCTCACTTGCCACAACTGGACATTTATGTCCCATTTAGCTTTTATGTTTTTTTCCAGGTAGGGTTTCTCTGTGTAGCCCTGGCTGTCCTGGAACTCACTGTGTAAACCAGGCTGGTCTTGAAACCAGATATCCACCTGCCTCTGCCTCCTGAGTGCTGGGATTAAAGGCATGGCAAGCCACCATGCCTGGCTTCCATTTAACATCTTTTAAAGACAACTGGCTGGGTAGGAATGGCACCAGGAACTGAAATAAAACCAGAAACACTTTGATAAGATGAGATGAGACCTGCTCTGTAAGCTGGATCTCTTCTCTTCCTAAAATAGTCTGGGGCATCTTTCAGACCAGTGTGAGCTCATTTTAAGAAGAGTTGTGTAGCCTTTCCCTGATTGGGTGGCTTTATGTAATCTATTGAATAGTTACCTGTTGATGTGCACTTTGGATATTTCCAGATTTTTTTTTTGTTGGCTTATCACAATGCCTTATCTACAGAGCAGTGTTACCATAAAGCCTTACTTCAGTCCATACCTAATCTAACGTATTGGTTAGCTCTTGGCTGCTAGTACTAGAATTACCTGGCATAGACAACTTTAGGGAAGACATGTTTATTTTTGACTGACCGTTTTCAGAGGGTTTAGTTCATGATTGTCTGGCTCCGTAAGCTTGAGCTGAAGACCATGGTGGCAGGAGGTTGTGGGAGGGAACAGCTGTCCTCTTCATGACCAGCAAGTGGAGGCGGGATGTAGGAGGAGACTCGGGGCAATGCTAGGCCCAAAGGACACTCACCGCCTGCCACTAATGCTGTCATATTACGACTCCACGAAGGGATTTATTAATTGGTTAGCTACATTACCCCTCATGCCATCAGACTGTGGCTGGAAGCACTCTTGCTCACACCCGCAGGGGCGGGCTGTACCTCTTAAGTTTTTCTTGGCCTATTGAAATTGGCAACCAGCTTCATTCCCTATTTCAGAGTGCGTGAGAGTGCTCTGCCGACCCAGCGCAGATGTCTTTGTTCATCTGTACGTATCCACATTCCAGGGCAAGTCTCTGAATGGATGGGTCAGAACGGGAGGACTATTTCCAACCTCTTGTGGATCAGAGGAGAATAGCTAAGAAAGTAAAGGGTCTGGACATGATAGAAATAGAGGGGATTAAGAAGGAAAAAGGAGATGAAAGGCTGGCTTGTCCAGGAAGTGTTAGCATCATTCTGGGTAGTCCCTGAGAATAGTTATAGACTTGTAAGAGGTGATAGGCACCAGGAAGCAAATATGGATTAAATGCCAGGAAGGAAAACAAATCACAACCCTGTGAACTACTACTACAGGTGAATTCCCCCTCGCCAAGGGGTGAGTCCACACACCTTTGCTAAAGACTTTAAGGTCACTGAAAACTCTGAGTGGAGTTTGGTCATTTTACCAAAATGGTGTGGTAGGTCCAGGAGCCCTGAGACCTCCCTGGGACAGAGTGGCGCTATGGAAGCACATGAACACGTGCCTAAAACACACCCTATTAACGTCTTAGGTTCTGGGGCAACAGCGTGGGTGATAAGGGCACCCAAGCCCTGGCTGAAGTTGTGGCCGACCACCAGAGCCTGAAGTGGCTCAGGTAAGTTGCAGGATGTGTGTCATGTCATTGTCATGGGGGAGCCGGGGGGGGGTTGGGATGGTTTTGAAGCTCATTGAACTTTGTATGAGTTCCCTTGTATTAGGGAGTAAAATAAGGATGAAAAACCTGTGGGTTTGGGATCAGGAAATTTGAGGGTTTGGGGGTAAATTTGGAGGTGACTCTCCTCCTTTTAGGGTCATGATTCCCTGTTAGTAAATGGTAGGCTGTGAGCTGAAACCATCAGATAATGGCTGGCCAGTTGGGGAGGATTTGGAGGCTGCCCCTGGCCTTCAGGGGGCGCTGTAATCAATTATGTCTAAGATGGAGGACACCCTTCATTTGCTTGTCTGCCACTCGCCCTTCATAGGTCAGTTGGTCTCTGAGGTCCGCCTCTATTCTGATTCGTTTCTATTCCACGATTCTGTCTAGCCTGGTAGGAAACAACATTGGCAGCACGGGTGCCCAAGCCTTAGCACTGATGCTGGAGAAGAACAAGTCGCTGGAGGAGCTCTGGTGAGTTACAGGCGGATTGCCTCGCCTCGTCCATGGAAGGCTGTGTGGGTAACACAAGGCTGGATGACTGAGGAATCAAAGCCGATTTTGGCTTTGAGTCTTGGGAAGCCTGCAGACCCTGGCGCTTCACTGCTCATTCTATTTACCTACATGGATATGTTGGCTTGCTGGTTTATCTATTGCCTGCACATGCTGTAATGGTGAATACCACAGACTCTGGAATCAAGCAGGCAGATTAAAGTAATCCCCACATTATAGCTTTCTACCTGAGAACTGAAATCCAGAATGCTCCCAGCTCCGGAAAGAATTTTTAAGAATTAAGGAAGGTGCTGTTAGAGAGCTTAATATAGAGCCTGCCATGTGTGTATGTGCTTAATATAGAGCCTGCCATATGTGTACGTGTTCCATAAATGCAAAGCCATTGTAGCGGTGAGGTTACTGCTACTACAGCAGCCGCCAACAACTGTAACAGTAGTACCACGAGTACTAGTACTTGTGAAGTTTAGTATTTCCAAATGAATTTGAGTTCTTTAAAACATTGTTAAGAGTCAAAGGTCACCTCAGAAGTCAGAGGTCAAGTCAGATGCTCATGAGTTTGGGATCATTGAACAATGAGCCACCAAGTGTTCGCATGACACCTGAGCAGACCCTAAGTTATCCCTCTTATAGACGCTGCCGGTGTCTCCACCTCCAGGGGTACCTTTGCAGTTCCAGATAGAGTAGCGAGAGAAAACAAACACCGAGTGATTTCTCTAGGAAACAGCCAAGCACAGACATGCAAAGGATCGCCAGTGTGGAGGTGTTAACGTGGCAAAAATTTTCCTGGGGAGATGCAAACCACATGTCTGCTCACTCCAGATAGGAGCCCATGATGGATGCCACCGAACTCCAACTTGGAAAGCTATCCGTTTTATTGAGGTTACTTATAGAAATATGGGTGAGGGGTTACTTACAGGAACAGAAATGACTCAAAGACAGCTGCATCACCAAAACCCACCCCGGCATGGTGACAGCTCATCTGCACACACTGCACAGCCTGCAGGCAGCTCAAGAGGTTGAAAGTGTCCTTTCCAGGTGCCTCGGTTGGTTTAAGCCTCTTCCAGGCAGCTAGACTGGTGTGAGTCTCCTGTGCAGCCTGTCCTATGTGAGAGGGACTCAGCTTTTGTTGTTTACTCTGGTAGGAATAGGAGGATGGAGGAGAGGAATTGGTGAACCTAGTCAGTTTTAGGGACTTCCTGGAGCTATTTGAGTTATTTACTTCTCTGTTTAAAGAGCTTTCTTGTAGGATGGAATGTTTCAATCTTGGAAGAGTGTTGCCGAGCACTCTTGTTTTTGACTCTTACCTTCTTTTTGCCCCTCTTTTGCAATGGTCTTTGAGCCTTGGTGGAGGTCACTGTATATGGCCACCTAACAGTCACTTGTCCTTTGGAGCATCCCCAGTGGATATGAGTGGATGGTGACAACAACAGTGGTGTGTGGGTGTAACTCATGTTTAGAGGGCAGTTGGACATGCATATCACATCTACCTAGAAAACCTATGATGACCTCCTTGGCCATCCTGATGTACAGCGCCAGACAAGAATTCCCTTTTGCGGAGTGGGCCTAAAATCCAATCGGAAGGCTGTCAGTGTTACCCGTGACAGTCAGGCCACTACGGCACAAGTAGGCACATCTTGCCTAGCGTGTTGGCATTTCAGCAGACAGGATCCTTAGCCAAGCAGGAATGTTGGTGACAGTCCTCCACTGCCAGCCTGTAATGCCCTCTTGGCACCATGAAAGCCAGCCAGCAGGGTGAAGGTTTTCAGTTCAGTCCCAGCTTAACTTCTCCACGGTCTGTCAAGCATGCGCACGTGGCGTCTTCAGCAATAGGGTCGTACTGTCTGCTTCTGGCAGCGATCGACACTAACAATATGTTTTTATTTAAGGGGCCTCAGAGGTTTTCCTGGCCAACAACTCAGAGGGAGATAGCCCATTTCTGGCACTGGGATTTTCATTCAATAACATAGCCTCTGGGAGCCTTTCCTTTCCTTTCTTTTCCTTTCCTTTCCTTTCCTTTCCTTTCCTTTCCTTTCCTTTCCTTTCCTTTCCTTTCCTTTCCTTTCCTTTCCTTTCCTTTCCTTTCCTTTCTTTTCCTTTTTTCCTTTTCCTTTTCCTTTCCCTCCTCTTCCTTCCTTTCTTCTAAGTTATATAGGGTACCCTTTGGATTTAAATTACTTAGCTGCTGGTTTATTTACTGGATGATGCTCAGTGGCTTTAAAGGACACGGGTCCTCGGACAGCCTGTATGGTACTGGCACTGGGACTTGTAGACACCACATTTCACTGTTGTAAGTACATAGGTCACGTATGTATGTCACCTCTGTAGAATTTGATTTTGTGCCACACCAGAAAGTACCTTGCTCAGGAGACTTTCAATCCAGCCCTTCATCAGGTAAGTATTTTTCAGCACGGAGGCGGAACTGTTAGAGATTTCTCTTCTTGCAGTTGCTGTCCTAGTGTTGGGTACATAGTTCTTGCTTCTTTTTATGGCTGACACCCAAACTCTATGAGAACCATTTGTTCAGGCTGTTTTTGCCATAGTCACCGGCTATAGCCTTTTGAGCTCTTGGTGATTTCTAACAGGAAGGGACATTTGAAGTAGTGGGGCATATAGCTATTTAGCCAGTCTGACAAGGATCTTAGCCTGCTTAAAGCCCACGTGAACCTTTTTGCCCCGACCGCACATAACAGGCTTTATCAAATCATACAGAGGATGGACAGCGTTTGCAAGATGGGGTGGGAAAATGTGCCAGGAGTCCCCAGGATGCCTGCGGCTTCTTTACATTCACAGGCACATTTATTCATTCTCTTTTTGGTTGTTCTCCCACCTTACAAATGCTTCTTGCATGCTAGTCTAAGTCACGGAGATCTGCCAAAGCCTTTCCTATTTATAAAGACCTTGTCTCACCGAATGGGCTCCGCAAAGCTGTTAAAGCTCCGTAACAGCCATCAATCAGGTCCCTGCTGCATCAACCTTCTCTTTACTTTCTCTGGGAACGCAGTTCTATCTGGCCCAGTGAACTGGGGTTCAAACAGTCACTTGTATTCCTAGTTCCCCCAATAATATTTGCTCCTCCTCTGTGGTCATCCAGTTCCTGATGTTTATAGGGACTTCAGACATTGATAACCAATTGTTCTTATGACTTTAATAAGCCATTCTCCCCTGGGACGGACTTCCCTCATAATGTCTTGGGTTATGAAGCCCTTGTTTTAAGGAGGGATAGGAAATTATATTACTCAGCCTATTACCTCCACAGCACACTGATCCTGTTCATTCCCATGTCCCAAGGCCTCACAAGCCAGGCTTATACAGGCTCTTGCATTATATTAAACCCTTCCCTAATTACGTCAGTGCAAGTGTTGAGTGTTTTCTGATCACAGTAGTTTTTGCACTGGACTGTTGTTAATCGCCACCACCCCCCCATCTGTTTGCTGGATTACAGATTTTTTTTTTAAATTTTTTTCAATTTTTTTTTTTTTTTTTTTTACTGAAAGTTGCACTTAGGGGGGTACCTTTTATCACTTTTACCGTCTCTCTCTTAACCTCTTGTTTATCTAATTAAATCGTCAAATCAGAGGCCAACATGGAGGACGCCAGTCACATCTCCTTTTTAAATTGTAATTGCTCCTTTCCACAAACAAATTTCTGTTTTACACAACCAAGCTCCTGACTGGCAACCATCTCAGCTTCGGATGCACTGCTGACCACACACGGCAGAGGCCAGGCAGCCCCTGCCACCGCTTGCCAACCATCTTGACCCTTGTATGCTCATCTCAAAGACTACAAAGTTCCTCTGAACCTTTAACTGCTTTCAGGGGACTTCCATATTCACGTGGTGGACCCCACTCAGCGAGCAGACGTACCACTCCATACCACATAGATGAAGACTGTCATCCTGGGATTCTTCCCATAGACACTCTTAATTGTGATGGCGCCGCCTTAGTTGCTCCTTACCCATAGCAAGAACCATGCAAGCACTGTCATGGTACAAAGACATACTGTGCAGGAAAGGATAATTCTATTAGATGTGCATACCCCACCCCCTCTCAGGCTTCTTAGTGGCAGCCTCAGTTACAAGCGACAGTCTTGCTACCTAGAGCTAGGACCTTGTATTTGCTCCTCCCCAACTCATCTGTGGTCCTGTCGTGTCCCTGTTCAGGTGTCAGTTACGTTGTGTGACACAACTTCTCCTGGTGAGACACACACAAGTCTACTCACCCCAGATAGGGAGCCTACAACAGACCAAAGTATGGATAACACCACTGGGGAACCCTGAGTTTTATTGGGGTTACTTGCAGGAATATGGGTAAGGGGTTACTTACAGAAGCAGAAATGACTCAAAGACAGCTGTATCACCAATGCCCATCCCAGCATGGGTGACAACTGGTAAAGCTTAAAACCTAGAGCACACTGCAGTCTGTAGGGAGTTTAATAGGTTGAATCATGCCCTTTCCAAGTGACTGAGTTGGTCAAAACCTGTTTTAGGCAGCTGGGTTGGTTTCTGTTTCCTCCAGGCAACTGGTCTGGTCTCAGAACCATCTTTGTAGTTGGGCATATCTGAGAGACTTCTTTACTCTGCTGGGACAGACGCCCAGATTTTATTGTTTACTGTGGCAGGGAGGGGCCTAGTGAGTCTAGTCAGTTTCAGGAACTTCCTGAAGTGGTTTTGAATTGTTTACCTTCTTGCTTAAGGAAGATAATGTTTTAATCTCAGAGGAAATTGATTCCCAATTGGAGAGACCTTAGATCTGAGGAAGCAGCATTCATTATATGCTGATTGGGAATTATCCCCATCTCTTCTTGATAGAGAAGCACCTACCTCATTGTGAGGTATTGCTTATAAGGATGATTGATTGCTTGCCCAGCCCTGGCAATAGCAGAGAGTAGAAAATGCCGTGTTTGTTTGTCACAACAAAACAAGGTGTTTTTAAAATTATTATTATTAAAGTAGGGGAGAAAGGGACAAGGATGTTGGATAGCTGGGCATAAAGGAACTTTGGACAAAGTAGATTTAGCAGAGTTAATAGGAGCAGAGACTGAACCACAGATTGGTACTAGGAACAAGGAGGGGTTCAGGGAGCTCCACCCAGCAACGATGGGAGCAGTATTTATCGACAGGAAAAGGAATAACTAGTTGGCAATGGCTCTCCACTTGCCTCATTTGAATGTGGTATGAGTTGCCAGCCTGTGACCTGCTGAAGTGTGGGCGTTGTGATTGTCTGAAACCTAGCTACTTGCTGCAAGAATATATTCTTGTTAGACTGCACTTCGTTTGCATGCTAAATTAAGTTACAGTTTGCTGCAAGGAACTCAGAAGTATGGAGGCAAACTCAGGCCAGCTTTAGTGTAAGTTAATTCGGCCGCATATTAGAAAGCCGGAGAGGCTTTTGTTTTTTTCTTTCCATCTGTGAGGCTTAGGCCAGCAAAGGTTGATTTTCTTGTGTCTGGGAAGTCTGGAGGTAGGCAGTTTAAAGCTGGAATGGTGTCGACAGCAGGTTAGCAGGGCCTTGCCTGTCTCCATCTCTTCCTGTCCCATCATGCTTAGCGTGTGTCTTCATCTCAGGATCAAGGTAGCTGCTCCATCTGCAGCCATTACTTTTGCATTTTTTTCAGGATTCGGTCTCTGTATATGGTCTAAGAGCAAGAGGCAGGCAGAGCACCTCCCTTTCCGAAGCATTCCTGGAAGCTCCCATCTGTCAGCTTTCCTTGTGTACCCATGGCTGCGTGTGTCACTTGGCCAATTTTGGTTGTAATGGATAGCAGGAAATACCATCTCCTTCACGAAGTGCATAGCTTCTCACGCCAAAAAGAAGTTCCGTTGTTGATCTAGGAAAGAAAGAGACATTCATAATCTAGGACAGCAAGAGTATTTATAGCTGCGCACAATGGGGATTTTTATGCAGTGGAACCATGGACCACCTTTGCACAGTTGTCCCTGGGATTGAGACCCCTCACCCCTCTTGTCTATTCTTATTTTTATGCATGTTGGGATTTTTTTTTTTTTTAAAGCGGTCAACCCTTTCTGACATCCTCCTCCACAGTCAATGCCCTAAGGACAACTTGACCTCTTCTCTGTTCTTGGCAGCCTAGAGGAAAACCATATCTGCGATGAAGGGGTGTATTCTCTCGCAGAAGGACTCAAGAG
Organism: Mus pahari; assembly: GCF_900095145.1. Classification (NCBI taxonomy): domain Eukaryota; kingdom Metazoa; phylum Chordata; class Mammalia; order Rodentia; family Muridae; genus Mus; species Mus pahari. Next base: position 13,019,277 of record NC_034609.1, read on the forward strand.
AAATTCAACTTTGAAATTCTTAAAGTAAGTACCCTGTGATGGTACAACACTGCCCAGCGTGGGGAGGGATTTTAGGGTCTGAGATCAGGCTCTGGCTAGCTCTGGCAACCTCAACTGAGGTGTGTGGTAGGGAAAGCTTGCTTTGGTCTGGGTAATGAGGGTGTCAGTATCTGTTTGGTTACCTGGTATCTGGGTGGTTCTGGGAAACACTGCAGGAAGAAAGGTTTGGGGAAGCAGAAAGGACTTGTGACTGTGGAGGGTGGATCTTGGGTTAGTTATCACTACGGAGATTAGAACTCCTGCAGCAGCGTTGGGAGTTGGCAGGACATACTCGAAACGTATCCAATCCGAGAGAGGAGCTGCCGGATACTCCTCAAGCAAACACCTTTCTGCAAGAGGTGTGTCTGTGGGGCTGTCAGTTCTCCTGACCCTCTAGCTTACTCTCACGTGGCTTAGCTTGCTCCAAGAATCTAGAACAGTGGTTCTCAACCTGGGTGTTGCAACCCTTTTGGGGGTTCTAACAACCCTTTCACAGGGGTTGCGTGAGACCAGCGGAAAACACAGATATTTACATTAAGACACTTTACAGCAGGAGAATTGCAATTCTGAGGTAGCAAGGAAAACACTTTCATGGTTGGAGGCCACCACAACATGAGGAATGGTTTGAAAGGGTTGCCGCATCCCGAGGGTTGAGAACCACTTCTCCAGAGAGTGGCAGATCTCAGCAAGCAACTCCCGGAACTGGAAATCCAAGTTGAGGGAGCACGGATGGGCAGGCCGATGAATGTATCTGCCGAATGACTTACAGGTATCCTTCCCCCAAGAGCCACTGAGGCTCAGGCAGATGGGCTATTTGGATGGTCGTGTCCAGTAGTGTCTCCTGGTGTGTTCTGTGCTGGTGTTTGCTTATGTGTGTGTTCAGCCATTGATCAGAGAAATGTCGGCACGCTTATCTATGCATTCATATAGGAAGTAGCCATTGATCGGAGAAATGTTGGCACACTCCTGTAGGCATTCTATTGAAGTGTAGGAAGTGTAGGAAGTGTCCCTACCACAGTTCTTAGGTTGGGTGGCTAGGGCAGAGCTGGCTCACAGTCTCCCATCTCTCATATTCTAATGCTGGAGACAGATGGCAAGCAAAAGGCTCATTTCTAGTTGGGAGGAGGATGAGCCACGGGTGTGTGTGTGTGTGTGTGTGTGTGTGTGTGTGTGTGTGTGTGTGGTTGTTGTCATTGGGACAAGGCCTCTTTAAGGTGGTGGTGTTTGAATTCAAACTGGGAAGGCTCCTGTTATACTGGGAAGCACAGCATGCTTGGAGCAGCGAGTGCTGTTGGAGCACTTGGGGACCCTCGGGACATCACTGTTCCGGCGTGGATGTGGCAGGTTTGCCCTTCCCCTTTGCCACACTTTGCCTCACTTGATCTGAAAGGAGGCCAGGCAGTGGTGGAGGTGGGGAGTGTCCTGTGTCACCTGTGTCACCTGTGTCACCTGTTGCCAGACTGATTATTCAGCATCCTAAGTAGTATACTATCTATATCTATACATCTATATCATTTGTATCTCTCTTCCATGTGAGGTGTTAAAGGGAGGAAAACAGGATGCAGAGAGAGAGAGAGAGAGAGAGAGAGAGAGAGAGAGAGAGAGAGAGAAAGAACGCTCTCCCACCTCTTTCTTTTTCCAGTGTCTTCTCTGCCAAGTGTTGGTTAGAGTCCAGGCTTCACAGGCAGACAGCCTCTCTCCTTGGACAGATGCCTTAGTTGCCTCAAGTATAAAGAGATAGTAACTGGCTTCCTCATGGATTCTGGGCACGCACTGATGTTAAGTAGGTAGGGAGCTGGCACACAGGAAAAGCTTGACACACATTGGTGGTATTCTCAGCATTGCCTTAATGGTAGATGTGCAGAGCATGCTTACAGGAAACCCACCTCAGGGAAAAAGACAGACACACTACCTCAGGGTAAAAGGCTGGAAAACAGTTGTCCGAGCAAATGGTCCCAAGAAACAAGCTGGAGTAGCCATTCTAATATTGAATAAAATCGACTTCCAACCCAAAGTTATCAAAAAAGACAAGGAGGGGCACTTCATACTCATCAAAGGTAAAATCTTCCAAGATGAACTCTCAATTCTGAATATCTATGCTCCAAATGCAAGGGCAGCCACATTCATTAAAGAAACCATAGTAAAGCTCAAAGCACATATTGCGCCTCACACAATAACAGTGGGAGACTTCAACACCCCACTCTCAACAATGGACAGATCCTGGAAACAGAAACTAAACAGAGACACATTGAAACTAACAGAAGTTATGAAAGAAATGGATTTAACAAATATCTACAGAACATTTTATCCTAAAACAAAAGGATATACCTTCTTTTCAACACCTCATGGCACCTTCACTAAAATCAACCATATAATTGGTCACAAAACAGGTCTCAACAGATACAGAAATATCGAAATTATCCCATGCATCCTATCTGACCACCACGGACTAAGGCTGATCTTCAATAACAACATTAATAATAGAAAGCCAACATTCATGTGGAAGCTGAACAACACTCTATTCAATGATACCTTGGTCAAGGAAGAAATAAATAAGTTAAAGACTTTTTAGAGTTAAATGAAAATGAAGGCACAACATACCCAGACTTATGGGATACAATGAAAGCAGTCCTAAGAGGAAAACTCATAGCTCTGAGTGCCTCCAAAAGGAAACTAGAGAGAGAATGGTAGATATGCAACAGGCCAGTGTTGGGGATGAAGGCAGATGGGGCAGTAGTTCTTAGAAGTCAAGGAGCAAAAGTTTCCATTGTGGATCAGCTCCTGTCCAGCCTCTGGCTCTGACCTATGTCCCTGAACATCGCAGTTTGTGAGTTACCTCCTGTCAGTGAGGTGCTGGGCCAAGAGCTCTTGCTGTGTCATTTTCTCTTCACATCTTACTCTCTGTGAGGTGGGTCCTTCCTTATTCAGACAAATTTGCTGAAGATTGAACAGCAAATAGTAGGGGGTGGACTTGAACCCTTAGAAACCTGGCAATGAGCTGTGGCTTCTCAGTCCCCTCCGCCCTTCCCAGTGTGTGTCTAGTGGAAGGGGGGGCTCTCTTTACAGAAGCATTATTATCCCTCATGGGTCATCTCACAGGGCTGGAGCAGCAGGCATCCCAGAACCAGATGGGTTCAGTGGAAAACTAAGTCCTGTAGTAGCTCATCTTGTCTATGTCTTTTCCAGACTGTCCAACAATGGCATCACCTACCGGGGTGCAGAAGCCCTCCTGCAGGCCCTCAGCAGGAACAGTGCCATTCTGGAAGTTTGGTAAGGGCCCTGGGGGAACTTCTGTGCTTCTCCAAGCCTTGGCTTTCAGATCCATGAAATGAGATGAGAGGAGGTAGGGGTGGTGGAATTTTGAAGATCAGTTTTGACCAACATTTAGTATCCTGCACACAGTAGGTTTGCATTTCTGGCTGTGAAGGAAATTTGTATTTCCAAGTAGGGACAGTTCTGCTTCAAACAATGAATGTGGTGGTATATAGCTGATCCCAGTGCTCAAGGGGCTGAGACAGGAGGAATGTGTTTTCTAGGTCAACCTAGGTTACAGGGTGAGAACTGAAAAACAGAGGGAGAGAGAGAGAGAGAGAGAGAGAGAGAG
>NC_034609.1:13022945-13027172 GCF_900095145.1 Mus pahari
AGGAGGAGGAGGAGGAGGAGGAGGAGGAAAGAGGAAAGTATAAAATCAGGAGTATTTATTCTGAAACTTTGGTGTTCTAAGCAGCAAAGTAAGAATAGTGGTTTGGTTAGATAATTAAAACAAGAGCCCTACCCCACCCTTCTGGCCACAATAGCTGCTCTCATCTATTGGGGGCGCTATGTGAGACCCTTAGTACTTCTGAATTCTGGAGGCTACATGAGAGGTGGGGACTGCAGTATGGTAAGGCCATGTCCATAGCATTAAAAGCCAGTCCTTCACGTGTTCAAAGAAGGCATCCCGATTCAACCTGATCTAAGGTCCTTGTTTCTTGTGCAGAAAGCAGTGTGGGATGCTCTGGCTTAACACATCATGAGTGAAAGCTACCACTGTAAGGTTCTGCATTTTGGGTCAGGTATAATGGTATGAGCCTGTGAGCCTAGTACTCAAGCGGCTAGAGTCTGGGCAAGCTCCTGTCTCTAAACAAAACAAACACGCTTTTCAGTATTTCCTCAAAAGTGCTGTCAACTCCGGGGCCCTATTTTCTCTGTCCCCCTGCTTGCCTGTCCCCACCCCCACCTCAAGATAGAATCTCACATGGCCCAGCCTGGCTTCAAACTCACTGTGTAGCCAAGGATACGCTCCTAATTCTTCTGCTTCTACCTCCCAAGTGCTGGGATTACAGATGTGCACTGCCAGGCCGGGCTTGGAGCCCTGTTCCCAGTGTCAGACATGGAAGCAGAGGAGAGGAACCGGTGGCCCTTCTTAGGTGGGCAGACTCTTAGAGCTGGCTGCAGACCCACAAGGCCTATTACCTAGACCGGGTTCCGTTTGAGTTTGTGTTTCATACAATCACAAGCAGATCTCAGAGAGCGAAGGTGAAGCCAAAGCTTCTGCAACCACTTGAGCTGGAGATAGTCCGCTTCCTGTGTGACTGCAGTCCCATTGCTGGTGAGGTCTGGTAGCCTAGCTTCTAAGACAGCTTTTTGTTTGTTTGTATTGCTGTTTTTTGTTGTTGTTGTTGTTGTTGTTGTTGTTTTTTAATAATGGCATAGTCCCAAGAAATGTCCCCATCCATCTTCAAGGAGTAGACCAGCCTCAGGCTGACACCTAAGGGCTCTGATGTGCCTCACTGATTGTTGATGAAGCTGGGTGGGTGCAGATTTAACCTACTTCATTCCTAACAGATGGGATTATTGCCTGAACAGCAATAGCTGCCTAGGGGAGTCTGTAGCTGGCGTGGCCCAGTGTTGCGGAGTAAGGCCAGTCGTTCTGTGGGCTTGTTTGGGAACAGCCCTGAGTGGCTGATGGTAAAAAACAGAATCCTCAAAACCTAACCCGGCTTCCATCTGCTGAGCCTGAGGTGGGGATTGAGCATCAGCTCCCACCCCCAGCCTTCACTCACACCTCTCTCCCACTCAGACCCCACTTCCTTTCATCCCTACAGGCTTCGAGGGAACACATTCTCTCTGGAGGAAATCCAAACACTCAGCTCCAGGGACGCCAGACTCCTGTTGTGACGTCTCAGTTTGTGAGTGGACCATGGGGGCCTGGACTCTGGAGGCCGAGTACTATCATGCAGGATTCCTGTGCTACACAGGGCTGGGTTTTGCTTTTCTGGACGCGGTATAGTCACATTCTGCTAGCGGAGAAAGGCACCCCAATGCCGTCTGGAATTGACTTTTCCCAAGGAGATGTGACGGTTGGTCTTGGTTGTTAACTACATTGACTAAAGAGACTTGTGAGCCAAGAGGACCATGTTTCTGCCTCTAGGGAGGATCACCACGCAGGATTAGTGACTGGAAGGGGAAAGGCCCTCACTGCATGTGGGTGACATGGTCGTCCCGTGGGAGGAAGATGGAGGAGGAGGAAGATAGCGTATGCTTGCATATGTGAGCATCTCTTCTGAGTGAGGACAGCTGTGGCTGCTGCCCTCATGTGTGAACAGCAGACTCCAGCGTCTTTGGCCTTTCAACATGGACCCATCACCAGTGATGTTTTAGGGAGTTTTCAGGCCTGGAGCTTGAATGGAACGTGAGGTGTCTGTCGAGCGTCTCCAGCTGAGCAGATACCAGGTCTCTGCCTCTCCAGATGGCCACTGTTGGACTATTCTATCCGGATGGTGTAAGTGAATCCGAGAAATTCCCTCCCTCCCTCCCTCCATCCCCATTGGGTCTGATCTTCAGGAGAACGATGGCTAATGAACATGTTTTTATTCTCTTTTTCTTTTCTAGACTCCAAGCACTGGATGAGCTCAAGCAGATCCCCCTCCCCCCTACTATGCTGCTGGCCTCTGGCTAATCAAGCAGATCCCCTTGCCCCCACTACTATGTTGCTGGCCTCTGAATGGCCAGGGTTCTGAAGGGGGTCAGTGGAACACGTGAACAGTTCACTGAACGCCTGTTGCTGTGGAGACCTGGATCTACATACAAGATGTCTTCCTCCTCCTTTTTGAAGAGGAATAGTCAGGAAGCAGCTCTGGCCATGTATGGACTCAGCTCACTCTTTAAGGCCATCCCACTCTGGTACCTCCACTTGTCCTGCCTGAGGCCCAACAGGACTCTACTCAGACAACCAACATAATACCCCGCTCTCCTTTCTTAACACAAACAACAGCCATTTGCCCCCAGGATGTTCTAGATTTATAAGAAAAAAATGTGACCACACTCCAGCTGGGATCACACATGGCCTTTGGTTTCCAGTAACATCAATTACTCTATAGTTTGAGCCTTTGGAATCAGTTCCTCCCTCAACTGCAGCTCTTTAGAATTAATCTGGGCCAGAATTTCAAACGACCCCACCAGGCCCTGAGTCGGTGTCTGTGAACTGAACTCTGACAGCAGACTTCTGAAACATATTCCTGAGAGACAGCTCCATTTTATTTATGACAGAATGCTTTAGGACATGGAGTTGGGGCTTGGAGGTTTGCAGGGGACAAAACTAAGCCCTTCTTTCTGAGCGAGGTCTTTCTGTGGTTTTTCAAAATGTCACCTTTGTAATTTTTAAATCGTACAAGTTTTACTACCTCCATTTTATTTAGTGTGACAGCGGGTTAATATTTATAAACGACACTGTTTTATTTTAAGTTGGTGCTTTTATAGAAAATGCGATCATGAACTTCCGGCTATAAATAATCACAGAGGTGAAAGCTATTGAGTTACTGAAGCTCTGTTCATTGTGATGAGACCTGGATGAAATAATATCCCCCAAACTTGTCAGACTTTTAAAGTGCCACGAGGGGGACAATGTTGTTTTATACCAGATAATGTATTGCCTAATTCCAAAAAGCAATTCTTAGAAATAGCTGGCAGGCCAAACACATTTGGCTTCAACTTAGCAGAGTCCAACCCATGGTGAAGGCTGGGCCTTCCTTAGTTCCCTAGTTCTCTCCTAGAGGCTGTAGAAGTGAGTAGGTGTCTTTTAACCGGAAGAAGGCAGGCATGTGGCTTGCCTCTGCCAGCAGCCTCCTTGTGCTGGCCTCACAGACACAAGACTTAGCTTTGCTATGCACATGCATACAGGTGGCTGCTGGCCACGGTGGATCCCTGCTTCCGTACAGGTTCTTTTGTCTGTCTGGCTTGCTAAGTGCTGGGGCATCTCCCTGGGTGTTTGTGTGAGAGTATCTCCATGGGCTCTCTCTGTTCCTGGGGCTCCGTGCTGCCTGGAAGGTGGTTGGTTCAGATGATCAGCGGGAGGAGGGGTGAGACCACTTTCTCTAAGGAGAGGATAGAATGTCGTTTGCGCAGCACCGTATTGAATGGTAAGCTCATCTTTAGTAATAATTTATCAACTAGTAATGTCAGAACAGACGGCCATTGTCCTTGTCCTCAGAGCACCAGCGTGAGGACAGAGGGGTGGTTAGGCAGAAAGCATGTCCATTGAAAGTATGTGGATAACGTAATACTTTTCTATTAAAACACGAGGAAGGAAATTGTAGCTAGGATTCAAACGCTCCTCAGAGGCTCACAGGCTGATGGCTTGGGGCCTGGCTGGTTGGAAGTAAAGTCAAGGAAGTGGAGCCTAAAGGAAGGGAGGTCACTGGGGGGTCATGCCCTTCAAGGAATATCAGGACCTCTGACCCTTGTTGATCTCTCTTGCTTCTTGAGGGGGAATGGATTGCATTACCACATTTCTTTATTATTATTATTATTATTATTATTATTATTATTATTACTATTATTATTTTCTTTATGTACATTTCAAATGCTATCCCGGAAGTTCCCTATACCC
>NC_034609.1:13027627-13055858 GCF_900095145.1 Mus pahari
TGATGATGGGATGGACTCCCGAATGGGGTAGTCTCTGGATAGTCCATCCTTTCATCTTAGTTCTAAATTTTGTCTCTGTACCTATATCCTTTCATGAGTATTTGGTTCCGTATTCTAAGCATTACCACGTTTCTGCTCCGTCATGCTTCACGGCTGCAGGACCACTGCAACAAGGCCGAGAGACTACGGATAGAAACCTTCATCTGTGACCCTAGATAAACATCTCCTCCATGTATGTTGCTCCTCTCTGGCACGCATAACTTCCTCAAAGGAAAGCTATGTTACTTAGAAATAAGCAAACACCAGGTCCAACGAGCGTTCTTCTCATGAGCCGAGAAAGCTGGGACTGCATGGGAAGGTGCTGACCAGACCACCAGTGAGTGGGCAGAGCGGGAGCCAGCTACATAAAGACTCCGGGAGCAAAGGTCTTTGAATGTGTATCAGGTTGAATAATAGTCCCCCCAAAGGCATCAGCTTCTAGTCCCTAGAACCATACCTCGAAGAAAGGACTTTGTAGAGTTTTAGGAAATGGGGGTGGCGGTGACCATGAATTGTCTGGTCGGCCCTACACACAGTCACATTTGTGTGTCCTTATGGATGAGAGACAGCTGAAGCAGATGTCATGCCTCTGGCCATGAAGGCCATAAAAGGCTTAAAGAACTCATGACGTCGTCAGGTCTGAAAGCTGGGAATGACAGGAAGCCAGATTCTCCCTCAGAGCCTGGGAGGGAGCCCAGTCCACTTAGAGATTTCAGATATTGGGGTGATTTATGTCACTTTGGGGCACGGCATTTGTGCTGGTCTGCTACAGCTGTAGGGAATGAACACGGTCTGCTTGCTCTGAGTCAAGGAGAGGATACCAGTAGGTGGGTATGCAAAGGTTGGTAAGCCTGGTTTTCATGGCCATGATCAAGGCTTTGGTCTTGACTTTGGAATAGAATGAAGTGTTGTGTCATGTGCCTGTAATCCCAGCACTCATAAAGCTCATGGGAAGATTTAGCAGTTGAATCTAGCCTAGGCTATGCAGTGAGTATCTATCTATCTATCTATCTATCTATCTATCTATCTATCTATCTATCTATCTATCTACCTAAAAATCTAAATAAGTAAAATACGGCCAAGCTATTGGAATGTTCCAAGCAGGGGAGATATGATCTAACTTTCCTTTAACAAAGAACTTCACTCTCGGGTGGAGTTGTGACCCAAATCCATAAGGGTGGGGACAAGAGGAGGAAGTGGGAAGGCAACTGAGGAACTAGAGCAGGCTGGGTATGGAAGAGGTAGAGCTAGGACGATAGACCTCAGAGATTCTCTGGAGGCAGATAGATGCCCAGGGGCTGCTGGGTAGATAGCGAGGGCCCAGGGAAAGGGAATTGTCTTGAATGACAGAGTTTAGTTCTGAGCACATGGGGACTGGGGATAGCAAGTATGATAAGCTCAGTAGGAAGAGACTTCTGTTTGGGGTAGTCAAGTTTCCTCTATGCCTAAGAGGAACATTTATTCTGATGAGCCTGGAGCCCGGAGAGGGCGCTGCCAGAGAGAATGAATGGGGGGGGGGGTGTCCTCAGCACCGAAACGAGTTCTTAGAACCAGATGGGCATCGTCCAGGGAGAGGTTGGGAAGACATAAGAGGCCAAAGCCAAGTGTGGGGGTGCACACCAGTAATCAGCACTTGGCTACATACTGAGTTGAGGTCAACCTGAGCTATGTGAGACTCCATATCAAATGGGAGAGAGATGGAGGGAGAGAAGGAGAGTGGGAGAAACAGGGAGAGAGAGAGACGGAACAGGGAGAGAGATGGAGAAAGAGGGAGGGAGGGAGGGAGGGAGGGAGAGAGAGAGAGAGAGAGAGAGAGAGAGAGAGAGAGAGAGAGGACAGGGAGAGAGGTGGAGAGTACAAGGACCCAGACAAGGATGGCACTCAGACTTTGGTAGGAAATTATTGGCAGAGTTCAGTGATGAAATACTTTCTGGACTTTCACAAGGCCAGCGGACAGCACTGAAAGGACTCTTGGGCCTGAGCAGATAACCAGTGAACTTGAGTTCTTAGCCTTACATTTCTTTGGCTGAGAGGTTACTGGAGAAGCAGTGGTTATGTGGCTTTACAGCTGTTGGCTTAGTCTGGCGCTCGCTGGCTTCCCATGTGACCAAAAGTCCCTAATTCTTGTGTGCGGAACAAAAGGTACCAGAAGCAGGAGACATGTTTAGGTTTTAGGTTAGGAAATTCTTCAGACTTCAGTTACAGTCGTCATGACTGGGAGAAAAGGGCTCTTGAGTATTTCCCCTCACCCCTGCTTCAGCCTCCTCCACAGTCAGGAAACAAGATACTGAAATGAATATGCGCCACAGAAATGTGATCAAAAGGCTGGGGGTGTAGCTAGGTGGGGAAGCAGTTGCCTACCCTGTGTGCAGGCCAGGGTTGAGTCTCTGCTACTGAAAAGAAAAGAAAACAAGAAAGAAAGGAAAGAAAGAAACCAAGAGCAGAGGAACTGTGTCTGAAGTGGGCTGCATCTAGACCAGAGTTTTAATACTTTGCTTCAACAATGTATCACTGGTGCATCTCCTCCCACTCAGTTGGTCCAGCGTGATAGGCTAAGCTCTGCCACTTTCGTGGGTGAGAGATGCACAGCCTGGGATTTGGGATAGTGTTGACAGGTCATCATTTCCTGATTGAGAGTTACATCCAAACAGACTACCGAATGGCAGCCCAGAGCTAGCGAGCTCTTTAGCTGTGCTCCCCTTGAGATACCTGTTGTTTTGGTTCTAAATTTAACCGAAGTCTATAATTACGTTCTCCAACGGCCCACTAGCCAATCTCTCCTCTGTCAGTCATCCATTCAAAATAATAGAATGACTTTCCATCCTTTGTCTCTTCCCAAGCTTTTTTTTTCCTTGCTTTTTTTTTTTTTTTTTTTTTTAACATTTTCCCGTTGATTCCCAGGCTGGCTTTGAGCACGATCTTCCTCCTTGCTTGGGTGACAAGTTTGTACTGCCATGCCCAGTGAGCTACCTTTTTGGCCCCTTGGTTCCATGGTCTTCTCTCTCCACTGCTTCTTGTTCACTGTTTCCATTCCAGGAAACAAGTCGCCTCTTGCCTGGAGCAATCCCTTAGCCGGTCTCCTTGCTTTTTGTCCCTGGCTTGCAGACTGAGCCTCATAGAACCAATACAAGCCAACATTGGCCACCCCTCTGCTCTAAGCCCTCTGTGACTTCCCATCCAAGGCAGAGTAAAGTCAAGGTCTCCTTCTGGGGTTCCCTTTGTCACGGAACACCATGTTCCCTACAGTATTCCTCTGCTGAGGTCTTCTTTGCTGATTCCAGACACGCACAGTTGTCTGATCATTCCTGTGGTGCCATTGTTCTCTGTGGTGTATTTGTGCCTATTTCCTTGGGGATTTTATAATCACCTCCTTGAGGAAATCCTTGAACAATGTGCCCCTCCCCTCCAACCCTCATCCCCGCCTGTCTCAGGGTCTTCTCAGTGTGGACTCCGGGTGCATTTGCCTCTTTTTTCTTGATAGAGAGTTTAGATCTTGCCTAGTCCTCAAAGTCTCATGTTTTTAAGACTTAATTGCAATCTGTGGTTCATTGAGATGTGGTGGAGCCTTTAAGGGCTGGAGCCTAATAGGAGGTCTTCTGGTCATTTGGGGTTCTTCTTCGTGTCTCTTTTGCTTCTTGACACCCACAAGGGAAACAATTGCCACCCTGTAATCGTTTGATACCATAGGCTGAAAGCAACAGATTAAAGCACCCGTGGAACTCCTGAGCTAACAGCGACGTTTCTTCCTTACAAGTTAATTTTCTCCTGTATTCTGTCACAGCAACAGAAGGCTGACACACTTTCCCTGGATTGGCCGCTGCTTGAGAGCCCCACAGGGTACACAGCACATAGTAGGTACTCAGGTTTTTGTTGTTGTTGTTGTTTGTTTGCTTGTTTTTTATACTAAGTGAAGAGCTTACCCAGCCTGTTGTCTGCATGTATATGTGGGCAGTCCTGCAACTCTGGCCCCCTCAGAGTTCAGAAGAAGGCATCAGATCTCCCTAGAACCGGAGTCACGGGTGGTTGTGACCCAGCACGTGGGTAGTAGGAATTGAACCTGGGTCTTCTGAAAGAACAGCAAATGCTCTTTTTTGAAAAATGGGAGCAGAAACCAAAACAGGTTCCTCTATAGCTTCCTTCGCAAGGGAGGATGGCTGCGCCGGACATGAGACCGTGCTTAGTGTGGGCACTGCCCCAGATGGGTTCCAGATGTGGCACTAATGTGTCAGAGAGGAGCACTAAGCCTTTTTTCCTCTGTGTGCTTTAGACTCGGCCACAGAAATCACTCGTCACTGAGGATAATACTGATAACCACACAAAGAGGAGAGCGGGGGCTCATCTGGGTTAGCTTCAAGATGCTTAAAGCAATCCTTTTCATCTCATTGAAAAGAGCTTTTTTGGTGGTCAGAGTGAAAGCATCCAGATGGAGTGCTCAGGCGTACCAGGAGTCCCTTCTCCAGAGGCAAGTACCTCTGTGACAGAGGGTCCTCAGAGGGTGCTCCTCACCCATGATCAAGACACCATGGTGGGCTTCTGTGGAGAAAGTGATGGTACCCTATCCTCACCTGCAGGGACATCTGATCTACCTAGCTTTTGTGACTCAGGGCCTTGTTCCCTGGATTGGGAACACAACAGGAGTCATAGAAGCTGAATGTGTGACTGGAAGTCACCATTCACGAGGGTGGGGTGGGGAGGGGCAGTGGGGCAGGGATACCAGATGTCCACTTTGGATTGTATTAAGTACAGATGTGGAGCAAGCAGAAAGATATGAAATAAACACAGGGCTTAGTGAGGCCTGGGGTAGCCCCCTGGGAGGTTCAGAGCAAACAGGGTCTATGTCAGGGGCGTGCCAGCACTACTAAGAAATGTTTCCTTCAGTACCTACTGTGAGTCGCTCAATAGCTCCCAAAAGGTTATCTGAATGCAGTCTAGAGAGGGCTGCACCCAATTCAGTGGCTATGCATTGGGGGCGGAGGGTCCTCCACATATAGTAAGGGGATTAGGTGAGACAGCTTGGGATCACACAAGCAGGCTAAAAACCCTTCCTGCTGCTCTAGGCACAAGGACCCACCTGGTCCTGATGCAGCGGGCTGTGGTGACAGCAGTTCCCCTTCTCAGTTCTTTCACCCTGTCGTGCACTTCCTGTTCCCTTTGGGGTGTGCCCTCAGCCCCTGCTGACATTCATCATTGCTCTCTTCCTTTGCAGGAGCCCTTCTCAGGCTGCTTTGGAGTGCACCCCTCCCTTCTCAGAGTTCTTAGACGGTTCTTTTCCTAACTGTGACTGAGCTGACAACACGGACCACACGGGGGTGGGGGTGGGGCAGGGGGTACTCTGCTCCCCTCCCCCAGGAAGGCAGACCAGGCATTCCCCTTTTCTACTTAGATGTGTTTTCTGGTAGCTGCTCAGCTACTTAACCTGATCTACCCGGAGCCAAGCCCAGATTGGGTGGGACAGGCTGAGGGCAGGGAAGCATGAGGTGATCAGTGGGGTCTGGAGTCATCTGAAAAGGGGGCTGGTAGGGTTTGCACTGGGCTGGGCTTTACTTGAAGGGAAGGTTGTGGAGGTCTAGGAAGCGCTTTAGTCAGAGATATCAGCCACTTAAACTCAGGCGAAGGAACAGCTGTGTAACTGAGGGAAGCTATTTTCCCACTCTGGACCTTAACCTCCTTTCCGTAAAACAAGACACTGGAAAGATGAAGAACTGCAAATAATATCTAGTATGGCAGTGACATCATTTTTGTGTGTCAGATCATGGCAGCTATTTTATTTCTTGAGCCTGAACGCACAGCTTCAGCATTGTGTCAGCTCAGTTCTCAGCTCAGTTCTAGGCAGCCAGTACCAACTGACCTGGAATGGTGACTAAGAAGAGCCTGCATGTAAGGTTTGGCTGAGCTGATGATCTTGGATGAAGTCAGGCCCTGATCCTGATTCAGCGAGCGTGCATTAGTGGGGGTGGGGATAAGTGAGGTATGTGATCACTGTTGGTGCAGTGGCAAACCCTACTGAAGCAGAGCACTCAACTATACTAGATGTCACTATCAGAAAGGACATAAAGATGCTTCAGCTAGGAGCGATAAATCACATCTCCAGGAGCCTAAGGACAATGAACACGAGACAAAGGATTTGAGGAGAGAAAACAGAGTGGGGGAAGGACTCTGGAAATCTGGAGAAAATAAGTCTGCTTGACCTACTAAAAGATTCCCAAGTCTACTTCCTCAACTTTCTTCTCTTCCTTATTGGATGGGGCCCAGCAAAATGTTCTCCCACACAGCCAGATTGGATCTCTGAATCCTTCCAGTGTCATGGGAGAATCCAGATCTATAGGGGAATGTTGTTGTCTAAGGCCACTGCATGTCACTATTGGTTTATATCATGTGGCTAGAGCTTGGGGAAACTGGGAACAGGATATATGTGTACCAATGAAAGACAGGAAAGAGTTGAGGCTTCAGTTTTCAAAAGATGCCAGTTTCATCATGGGTGATTTCAGGAGGGAGAGGAGTAGTGAGTTCATACTGTTAGCAATTACCCATGTGTCTGTCTGCTTCTTATTGGTATCCATTGTTTGGATTTTCAGAAACATGGTAGTCTCCACTGGGGAAATTTGTGTCATGATTAAACACACACACACACACACACACACACACACACCCCTCCTCCTCAGTATTAATCACCTTCTCCCATAATTAGTATTTAAAATGTCAAAGGAGAAGGAATTAATTAAGAGAACTATCCAGTGAAGCAAGTCATGTGCTGCCAGGCTCTGGGGCTGATTATAAAAAGAGTTTCTTTAAATATTTTGAACACTTTTGGGAGTCAGAATCCTTCCGTCTAATTGAAAGATTCTTCACTCTACCCTCAATTCTGGCTGGTGGCCAGGGATGCAGTCCTGGGTAAGGTAGAGGGTGGAAAGCCTTTCTTTATCCTTAGGAGACTCTCTCCAACCTGGGAGAGGTGGCCACAGAAGTTTTAAAAAAAACCAGCAGGTGTCCCAGACCCCCTCTGAGGACAGAAAGAGTTTCAGTTTGTACAGTCTACTGTTAGGACAGACTATGTAGCATTTCACAATAAGCCGGTAAAACAGGTGGTACTAACACCTCCATTCTACAGACGAGGAAATTGAGGTTCAGCATGGTTGGGAGTTCCCCGTGTTACATGTTGACAAACTGAGAAGGAAAATATTGAGTCTAGGTGTAATTCTAAGCTTTGCTCCTTCAATGGAATCCTGAAAACTGTTCTCAGTTCTTCTCTGGATCGCTTCCCACCCTAGTTTTGACAGCTAAGCCAAGAGCCAAGACCCGCGCAAGGAGGGTGGAGCTAAGAGCACAGCGCCCCGCCCAGGCATGGTTTCAGCCAATGGTGACGTGGCACCGGCGGGCCTTTCGCCCAATCAGCTATCTCTCCTCGCCCCCCCCCTCTTTCTCCTCTGCTCCGCCCCTTCGCTTTCCCTTTGCCTCCACCGAGCTTGACCGAGCGGAAAGTCCCTTCAGCCAGCACCCTGCCAGCAGCCATTGGAGGAAGGTCTGTTACAGGAAGACCCAATCAGAGCGCACGCAGGGACGGAGCTCTGGATGCGATTGGCTAGCGCTGCATCTACCCTCTCCGCCTCCACTCCTCCCTCCCCGCGGGCGGTTCGGAGGCGGGGCAGGTGGGGGCGGGCCCCAGGTAGCAGGTTCGGCTGCGCGGGGGCCCGCGCGCCTGAGGTAAATACTGGGGTGGTGGGTGTGGGGCGCCCGGCCGGCCCGGGACGCAGGTTCTGAAGCCCGGGGCTGCGGCGCTGAGCGGCGGCCGAGGCGGGTGAGTGTGCGCGGCCGCGCGGCTGACGCTAGGTCCCCTGCCCTGCCTCAGGCGCCCTGAAGCGCGGAGGCGACCGTCGGGCCTCAGCGCCCTCCCGTTAGCTGCCCCGGGCCGACGAGCTTCTGACGTCAACCGCGGTTGTCACCTCCAGCCTGCCGGAGGGCTCCGGACTCGCGGGACTCCTGCACCGCCGGGCTCGGGTAGGAGCAGCGCAGGACTCCCGTCTTTCTCTCTGGCCCGCCTGTCGTTGACAGATGGGGAAACTGAGGCCGGGACCCCGCCTGGCTCCCAACCGCTGCAGGAGGCAGGGAGAATCTCGGGCTGCTGTGGTACCTCACGTCTGTGCTGTTTTGTGGGGTGTTGGTGGCTCCGCTCCCGGAAGAGCAGCCTGGCCTCGCTAATGGCGTGTTCTGCTTTTTCTTTCAGTTTCTCTGGTCTTGGGGGGGGGGGGGAGAGGAGAGGATGTTTTTGCACAGTTGTGTAGTTGGAAGGTGCACCCTGTTGAGACAGGTCCCTTGTTTTTCCTTTTATTATTATGCTCAGCCTTGGAGGAGAACGCCAAGTCGCGAATGATCACGTTCTGGAACTGAGTTCATCTGGGTCAGCTGCCGGGTTATTCATGTCCTTGGCATCTTTTTCTATTCCACCCCTTGGCATTTGCATGTTTTAGGGGTTTGTCATCCTCTTGCCACCAAGCCTTGCAATCTCCCAACCCCTACCATCCCCGCCACCTTGCTCTCCTTGATTTTCCCTGGAAAGTTGTCTCCTTAGAGGTGCATTCATTCATACCTTGCTCTGTGTGTGTGTGTGTGTGTGTGTGTGTGTGTGTGTGTGTGTGTGTGTTGAGGCTAATCAGGGATTCCTAATGGGATTGCTCATTTTTGTAATCATTGGCTCCAGAGAAGAATTGCAGGCAGGCATCGAGAGGGCGTGCATTCAAGCATCAGTCTCCTGCACACCCCCTCATACCTCAAGTAGGTTGAATGGCCCCAAGAATTTAGCCTGCTGCTCCCCGATGGGTGGTGGGTGGATTTGCACTAGAACAGTATTGAAGGAAAATGATTTGCTGGAAATTCTTGGTGAAGTTCATGTAATTTGAATGTTGACAGTACCCAGAACATTCTCTGATGTTCTGCTGCAAAAATTTAAGGTATTCTTTCAAAAAAAAAGCCTTGTTTGGACTGGAAACTTTTGAGATGAGCTGATAAGACCAGGGACTTGTTATGTAAAAATGACATATTAAACAGAAGATACCTAAACTGTGGTTAAGTGATTTAAGGAACTCTTTAATACATGAAGAAAGGACAGTAATTATCCTGCCCATCAATCTATACTTAGTGTTTTGCTCCTGGTGTTTATACTGTCATCTTACAGTTTTAGTTTCAAATGAAGCCCCAAACAACCTGGTTTCATAAGTGACATTTTACCTTACTTGTTTCTACTTATATGTATAGCAACATAGTATAAAATTGATTGATTTTTTTCCCCAGAGAATTAATGATATTTTAGGCAAATGTCATGTTTCTCTATTTCTTGAATCTTATTTTTAACGTAGTCGAAACTTCTGGTCACTTAAATGGGACAAGGAAATAGCATTTTGGCTTCCACCATTACCTCCTAAGCTAATCAAGTTTTCTGGTCTAGACCCTGGAAAGACAAGGAGTGGGGAAGTCACATTTTTAGAGCCCAGTGGCTAGGTTTAACTCATAAGAGACAGCATTGTTCCTGTCTTCCTTATGTGACTGCAGATGCAAGAGCCAGACTTTTTTTTTTTTTTTTTTAAATAAACCTTTTAAGTCCCATTTGGTTTTGTGACTGTATCCTCGTGTCACAAGTTATTCTGGTCTTGAAATCTCTGTATTTCTATTTACTGTTTAGGCATGTAACAACTTGTTCTTTTAGGAAGAGTTGTTTTTTCTTAAGTTAGTCATTCTAACTGACTTAAAGCATTTGGAAAAGATGTGGCTCTTTTCTTGCATATCTATGCCAGCCTGCTTACCTCTTTGCCATTTGTGATTTGAGCAGTATTTAGTATTGTAATTTCTATTGTGATTTAGAAAGCTTTCGGTGGTGTTTTAGAACAAGGAGGTTACCTCAGAGGAGGCCAGAAGTCATTGAATTATACCTGTCTTTGTGAGTTTCTTAGGGATGGTACAACTTGATCACTTGAGCATCCAGATGTTTTACAGTCTAGAAAAGTTACATTATTGCTTTTACGTAGCTGATGACCATTCACACTGTGATTCTTAAAACTTGGTAATTCTGATCATTAATATTTGTTGTAGGACTTGTGTCCTGGTCATCTTATCATTTCATTCATTGGAAATTGGTCAACATTTACTTTTTAACCCTCATTTAGTTTAATGATTTTTTATCTTAATATAATGAAACCCTCCTTTACTCAGCATTCAGGCCATCAACATGCTCAGAAGCAGATAATGATTTCAGATCTCTGTGATTCTTTTCTGTTCGCTCGTCTCCAGTGTCCCCAAGAAAGGCCTCCGTTCATCTTTGTTTCATGCTGAACAGTTTGAGGCTACATTGTTGTGGTCCAGCTCTTTGGTACTCTTCTTTCAATATTTCAGTAATTAATCAAAATATACACAATTACTGTTACCCAGTCAGACATGGGACAATGTTTAGATGAGTTGTTCCTGACATATTCACCTTCACAGTGATTCCATTTGCCAAATAACAAGAGAGTATACTTGAAAAATCTCTCCTTTCATACCAACTCTCTCATTACTGTGAACTTGCTGTCTAATAGCAGTCATGACCTGTACTTAAAGCAGAAGCCGAATGGGTGGAAAGCAGTCATCACATTTAAAGTGTGTAGTTTTCAGGGTCTACTGACTCTATCAGAATACTGAATGTGATCTGGAAAGAGCTCATGATGTGATTTTGATATTTCTCTTTGTAGAGTCTTGAGGCAGTTTTTATTGCTTGGGGTTCTAAGGCTTTATTTAACTACTGTGCAGATCCCAGAGGAATGAGAATGTTGGTATTATATTCATTACTACAGGAAGAGGAAAGATGTGTTAGGGCATTTTTGTCGTAAAGCTGATATTTTGAGATAATAAATGATCATTTGGTTTTTCATCAGGTATGTGTCTACAAAGAGACAAAGTTCTCTATTTATTATTTGTAATAAAGGAAAATAATTTTAATGTGTTTCAAACATACTCTTTTCTTTTTATACAGTTTATTTATTCTTGTTTTATATGCATTTGTGTTTTGCCTGCATGTATGTCTGTGTGAGGGTGTCAGATCCTGGGGTTACAGATAGTTGTGAGCTTCAATGTGGGTGTTGGGAATTGAACCTGGGTCCTCTGGAATTGTAGTCAGTGTGCTCTTAACTGCTGAACCATCTCTCCAACCCCCTGAAACCTATTCTTGATATATTCCTTATAAAAGCAGGAAGGTTCACACGTTTTTTTTCTCATTGGATAATACCTTTAAAAATATTTTGTAATGTTTGCTTTGACTATTCTAGTTGTCTGTTGTACCTATTCTATTACTGAATATAAACTCAGGTTCACTTGTGCAACAAGTTGCATTCAGCATTCTTTGTCTAGTTCATTTTAAATATATTCTTGAAAACTTCTGTTTATTGCCATAGACCTTTTTACAAACCAAGCAGTTATATAATTCTTAAAACTGTGTACTACCTTTTGAGATCAAATTCATTTACATATAATGTTCTGAAACATATACAATTACTTGTTTTGATGTTTCATTAACACTAATTTTTTTTAAACTTCAAATTGTGGCATTAGTTGTTAAGTTAGAGAGTTAATAGAATTGGCAGGTACCAGCTTACCGTCTAAAGATACCCAGTTTTAGAAATTTTAGAAATAAAAAGAATTTGTTTTAAAAATAAAGTAGCTATGAAATGTTTTTGGTCAAAAATTTTGAAATGCGTTTTAAAGAGACTGCAAACAACAACTCGCTGCTTTTTGACTACTGGAACCTGGGAGCCGTCTTAAACCCTCTCTGTAAGAAGGCCTGTGTGCCTTCATCTTCAGTACCCCTCTAGAATTTGCCTATTCCTCTTTATTTGTGCCGCTTTGCTTTTTTCAGACACACAAACATAGCTCATCACCTCACTTCTTAGAACTGTTTAGAAACAGTAAATTGGAAAGCAAGAATATCACAGAAACAGTCACAGGCAGACTGCAGGAAACTACAGAAAATGGCTGATTGCAAGAGGGACATATAATAAGTATATACAGTGATTTCTATAAAACAGGCAAGAGAGCCAGAGGACAGGATGAAAAGCTTAATAACTAATAAACAGCTTTCTATATTGAGACTCACTAATAATAATTTATATTCCTAATGATACCTTAGTGATTAAGAAAAAGGTAATTTCCTTAATGCTGGCATAATAGCATTTTAGTAAAAAAGCCAAACACTTTATCTTGGTTCCTCAGAGGCACAGAGCCATATTAAGGGGTTGTGTAGTTTCTTGGGTGTCCTCTTGAGGGATTTTGTTTACGTGAGGTGTCTACAGGTGTGTTATGTAAGTGGCAGATATAAATTGATTCCTTTCTGTTGAAGTAGACAGTGCCCTCAAGTGGAATTAAAGAGCACTTTACAAAAGGAAGCAGGAAGAGGAGAAGCTCATGCTGCCGCTGCCTCCATCCTCACCAGCGTGTAGGTGCTTCAGGTGACAATGGTTTGGAGGAGTGCCTGCCTTATCCTTTCTTGGGTGACTGGAGTCTCTCATTTGGGATTACAAAGGGACAGACTTGTGAAAATGATGGAATACTTCTAAGAGATTTGTTACTCTGTGTGTGGAATTGCTATGTTGCTTTATTATTGAGTCAAATAATATAATTCCTGATTTAGTTCTAAGTGTATTTGATTTAAATTGCAAGAATAAAATGGATACATATGATAGCTTTATTAATTACTACCTTTAGCCACAGGGCTAGAGATGGATACCTCTGTCTCAAAGAAGAATGAAACAACCACATTCTTATGACAGAGATACATGAAACTATTCTTTTCAGAAAGATAAATAATGAAGTCCTTAATTTGAAATGATATAATTGTGTTTTTAAAAATTTGTTCTTTAGCAGTGAACCCCTATATCATGGATTCTGAACTGGCTTATAATATCTGTCATGGATTCCTTTTAGCAGAGCAGGCCTCAAATGCGATAGAGCATGGTTGCTTGAGCCCATCGCAGTCCTGCCACTAGTGGCTCCTGCTGAGTTAGTATTGAACTTCACAGGGTTCAAATATGCATGTAATATGTTCTGGTTACTCTTGCCTCACCTCATTTTCCTTCCACCCCATCATACTCCCTCCCTACAGGTCTCTTTACCACATTCATATCTTTTTTCATTTGTGACCCATTAAGCTTAATGAAGGCCACCTGTGTTGAGCCTACTTGGTCTCAATGGTGGATACATACCTAAAGATGATGACTTTCTCTCCCCCAGGATCACCTAGTAGCCAATACTTTAGCAAGGATGTACCCATGAACCCCTTCCTAATCCATGACTAGTTATTGACATGTCCAGTCTTACATGGGCCCAATAAGCAACCACAGCTGCTGTGAGTTCATGATTGCAGTGGCTGTGATATGGCCAGAAGATAGTGTTTTGCTCTTATTTTCCCTATCTTCCAGGTTTTATATTCTCCACCTGAGACTCCACCCCATTCTGCAACATTGCCTGAACCTTAGAGGGAGTGAGTAGTATAAATGTTGTGCTTAGAGCCGAGCACTCAAGCTGTCCCCTTTTCTCAGAACCTTGGACAGCCCAGACTCTTTACATTCAGGGCTGTTCATTGTTTAAAAAAAAAAAAAAAAGAAGCCTCTCTGATTAAGGCTGATAATGTGGCTATAACCAGAGATGTTTAGAAGGCAGTTGGACATCATGACAATTTAGGTAAACAACAGTATTAAGTTAAACCCTAAGCCGTGAGTTTCTGAACTTGTTTATAATACCTGGCATTGATTCCTTCTATCCAGAACAGGCCTCAAATCCAGTAGAGTGTAGCTGGTTGATCCCATCACAGTCTTGCTTCTAGTAGGCATGTTGGGTTAACCTGCTTACTGGGTGACTGTTGTAGTCCTGGGGTTTACAGCTGGGTAAGACCGCTGATGCCTTACTCTCCCCAGTGTACTGAAAGCTAGTTAGCAGGGAGGAAGTGCCTGTCTCAGCTCTAGCTTGGTTTCTCTATATCTTACAGCTAAGGAATATGTTGTCTTCAGCAATAGAAGCTCACCATCTAGATCTGGTGGCAACCAAGAGGATTGGCAAGAATCTGTATTGTCTTGGGGGCCTTTAGGACCTCCCTGACTGACAATTCATAAGGAGGGTATCCTATACCTGCCACTGGGAATTTTGTTTTAATAACCATGGCTTCGGGATCAGAAGTCTAGCTAAGCAGGAAATCTTCCTTCTAACTCTAATTTTCTTTCAACTTATATTTTTAAATTGGCTTACAAAATAGTAGATTTTAGACTGTCAAGATGGCTTAGCAGGTAAAGGTACTTGCTGTCAAGCCCCATGACCTGAGTTTGATTCCTAGAGCCGACATGGTAGATGGAGAGAACCAGTTTCTACAAGTTGACCTTGTACCTTTCATGTGAACTATGGTATTCATGTGTAGCAAGAGCAGATAACTTTGCCTTGTTCCTGATTTTAGGAGAACTGCTTTAGGTTTTTCTCTAGCATGATGTTGGCTATGGGCCTGTCATATACAGCATTTGAAATTATATAGTTTAAAGTCATCAATTAAAGTAGGCTTTAAAATGATGCTACAGAATTGTGTAATTATTTTTTAACAGTTTTAAATGAAAAATTGAAGCTGGAAAATAATCACTTGTATATTCGTATTTTATACATAGTTAAAACTGGCACAAACCCCACAATTTATTGATATAAACATCTATAATTCAGTATTATTATCCTATAGTCATATGTCATTATTATATAGTCCAAATTTTAAGGCTATAAACCACTTTCAAATATTCTTTATATACTTAGATTATAATATTTATGCTTATTAATTGTAAGAAATTAAATAGTAGTTATAATTAATATAGTTAACATCTCCCTGTCTAAGCACAAAATATACAAGATTATGATAATGAAAGTGAGGGGGCCTAAAGAGATGGGTTAGCAATTAAGAGTATATACTGCTCTTCCAGAGGACATGAATTCAGTTCCCTGTACTCATGATGGGTAGCTCACAACTACCTATAAATTCAGCTCCAGAGGATCCAACCATCCCTTCTTATGGCTTCCTGGAGTACCTATACTCATGTGGCCTACAATCACACAGATACAGAATATACACATGTAAATAAAATATATAAAAATAAATTGAGTCAGATAAAACAAATGAATTGTAGATGAAGTTTCCAAACGTAATATTGTCATATTTTTATTGAAAAAAGATGTTCAGTACTATCATATGTAACTTTCTACTTAAGTTACATGCTTAGAAATAATAGCTCTTTTTTTTGATTTTTCAAGACAGGGTTTCTCTGTGTAGCCCTGGCTGTCCTGGAGCTCACTCTGTAGACCAGGCTGGCCTCGAACTCAGAAATCCACCTGCCTCTGCCTCCCGAGTGCTGGGATTAAAGGCGTGCGCCACCACGCCCGGCAGAAATAATAGCTTTTTAATGAATAAGATTATCTGTGTTTTCTCAAGGCACTGTGTCTTATCCATTGAAGTAAGACAGAAATGCTACTATATAGTTTAAAAACATCTCATCTGGGCAGTGGTGGCCCACACCTTTAATTTCATTATTCAGGAGGCAGAGGCGGGTGGATCTCTGTGTTCAAGGACAGCCTGGTTTACAGAGCAAGTTCTAGGATAGTAAGGGCTTATACAGAGAAACCCAGTCTTAAAAAACTAAGACCAAACCAACCAAACAAACAAAAAACTGAAAGGAGAAAAAAAATCTCAGAGATTTTGATTTTATAATTTTGAAATAGTCATTATTGTTAATGTCTGCAAACGCTTTGCTACTGCTTTTCTTAAAAATGCAGTTATAGTAGACACGGTCATATGCTTTTAGCTCTTTGAGATGTGTATGTATGTGTGTGTGTGTGTGTGTGTGTGTGTGTATAAATGTGATTTAAAAAATCTTAAGCTTTAATTTAAGGCTGTGTTGACTGGAGTCTAAAGTTTGCTTTGCTTGTTTGCCAGGCACTTTGAATTGCTGTCTTTTTACAACATGGATGCCAGGTTGCTAAAATCTTGTTTTGGGACTTACAGTGAGTTCATTTTTTTGGATTTTATGACAGATTTACTAGTGGCTCCTTTTTGCCAGTTAATGTTCTGAAAGTTACTGTCACGATGAGTTCAGGCCTGTGGAGCCAAGAGAAAGTTACTTCACCCTACTGGGAAGAACGGATTTTTTATCTGCTTCTTCAAGAATGCAGTGTAACAGACAAACAAACTCAGAAGCTGCTGAAAGTACCCAAAGGGAGTATAGGACAGTACATCCAAGACCGTTCTGTGGGGCATTCAAGAGTTCCTTCTGCAAAAGCCAAGAAAAATCAGATTGGATTAAAAATCTTGGAGCAACCGCATGCAGTTCTGTTTGTTGATGAAAAGGATGTTGTAGAAATAAATGAAAAATTCACAGAGTTACTGTTGGCAATTACCAACTGTGAGGAGAGGCTCAGCCTGTTTAGAAACAGAGTCCGACTAAGTAAAGGCCTCCAGGTAGACGTGGGCAGTCCTGTGAAGGTACAGCTGCGATCTGGGGAAGAGAAATTTCCAGGAGTTGTACGCTTCAGAGGACCTTTATTAGCGGAGAGGACGGTGTCGGGGATTTTCTTTGGAGTAGAATTACTGGTAAGTTTGATAAGACATTTTTGTGGATGAGTGTGTGGTGTGTGTGTGTGTGTGTGTGTGTGTGTGTGTGTGTGTGTGTGCAAGCACAAACATGTTTTCCCCTTTTGTATGCAGTATATTTTTTATACTCAATGATCCTTAGGATTTATGGGTTTTGTTTGTTTTTGGTGTACTTCTCAGGATAGACCCCAGGGCCCTCTACCACTGATCTATATCTCAGCCCCAAAGTTTATTTAATAATAAGCTGAGAGGATATAAAGTCAGTGCTCAAATTTTTAATTTTAACTTAAAATTCTAATTTTAACTTAAACATTGTCTCTTATGATAGGAATATATGTCATTATTCTGGACTTCCATATCTAAGAAGTTTTAAATTACCTTAAAAGTTAAATTTGCCAATTCTAATTAAATACTTCAAAAATTGTGAAATATCTTGTGATGTCATCTACAGAGTTCTCAGTTCCTTATGTATGCTATTAAGTATAACAGTTTGAAGGCAAGAGTTTTGAAATATGTTGTAACAATTTCAGTTTTATTATACTTCTTCCTGACTTTTATAAACTGCCTTGGAATTTATTTCTGTTGGATACATACCTAAATTTTTTTTTTGAGTATTTCCAAACTGAGTATTGGTTCTCAGCAGTGCCACACTCTCACATTCTTGTGAGTAGAAGGCTTTATTTGCTTCTTGATTGGTTTTTCAACAGTGAGATAGTTAGGTTTTGACAGCCAGTTATAGTTTATACTAGCAGGGCTGCCATGCTACTTAACCAGCCTCTATCCGGCTCTCTGAATCTATTTCTCCTCTATGAAGTGCTTATAGCACATGACTTGGAGTGTGTCTAGGGTACACTATTACAGTGGATGGCATACAGCTCTTTCTCAGTAAATGGAGCAAATGATGCTCTTCGCCTAAGGTATAATGACAAAAATTACGGTAGAATTCTACTGTAAATTTCAGTCATGGTATTTCTTATTATGTG
This sequence comes from Mus pahari, assembly GCF_900095145.1. NCBI lineage: Eukaryota > Metazoa > Chordata > Mammalia > Rodentia > Muridae > Mus > Mus pahari. The sequence goes on from NC_034609.1 coordinate 13,045,274, forward strand.
TGTAATTTAGAGTTTTTCCAAAGTAATTGTCCTGTAACCACTTTAATGAATAATCTTTCTATATATTTTTCTATATCTCTTTAGGAAGAAGGTCGTGGTCAAGGTTTCACGGATGGGGTTTATCAAGGGAAGCAGCTTTTCCAGTGTGATGAAGACTGTGGTGTGTTTGTTGCATTGGACAAACTGGAACTTATAGAAGATGATGACAATGGATTGGAAAGTGATTTTGCAGGCCCAGGAGATACAATGCAGGTTGAACCTCCCCCTTTGGAAATAAATTCCAGAGTTTCTTTGAAGGTTGGAGAAAGTATAGAATCTGGAACAGTAATATTCTGTGATGTTTTACCAGGAAAAGAGAGTCTAGGATATTTTGTTGGTGTGGACATGGTAAGAAAATTTTGGATTGTATTATTGTGAATATATGTATTAGTTTCATTGCTAATTTAGGCTTAAGTTGAATACTTAAAATGAATTAATGTATAACACTTTAAAGAAGACAGTTCAGTTTATCTTTGGTCCAGGAACATTGAAATAGGACATATGAGCAGACACAGAATGCATCTACTACATCTTTTTCCAGTTTTAATAAATTAGGAGAATGTTCTCAGTCTTTAAATTTTCCTTATTATAATTGACCAGTAGACAAAAACAAAAATCAAACCAAAGCAGACTAATAAAAGGAACTGACACTTCCCTAACCAAGCCCAAATGTATGATATTGTATTTTCCTTTAATTTAAAAAGATTTTTTGTACATGCTTTGTATATATTTAATAAAGTTTTATTGATTTCTCTGATAATAATGAAAGTAAAAAGTCATTAATAAAAAATAACTAAGAAAAGAACTGCACTGCATTGAGAATTCCCACATGATTTGTACCGTTTAAAACTGTTTTTTTTTTTTTATTGTGGTCAGATATGTCAAATAGGAGAATATGTCTAACTTAAGTATAGTTAGAGAACAGTTCAGTGGCATTTGGTATGTTCTCATTATGCCTTTTCCATGGTCTGTCTACTGGACTTTCCTATCGTCTCACAGGGAACTCTTCTTATTAAATACATTCTGGCCAGTTTGTCCATGCCTGTTAGCTACAGTCTTTGTACCAGTCTGCAGGCACCTCAGTGAGGTCATACACTCGCCTTTTCTGTTCGTGTCACTCATTTTTATTACTGAATAATCATACTTGTTAATACTTGTAGCACTAAGAGAGTGAGAAGAAAGAGGTTGAGAACATTTTTATTATAGATTGAAAATATGGGCAAAAGTTCATTATGGATAGAGATTTCTTTATAATATCAACTCCAGGATGTATTGTGAGAGGATATGAACAGTGGGCTCACATAGTGGTCTGTTTTTAGTAATCATTTTTATTTATTCAGAAATACTGTAAAGAAATGGTGGGGCACAGATGTTTCTAGCATGTTCTTGTTACTTTGTGCTTAGAAATTGTGTTGGATGCTCACCAGTTAGGTATAAAATAAAAACTTGCTAGACTCTTACTATGTGAGATTAGAGCCAGAGTGAGACCTGTGGGCTTCACAGAATTGCTAATAATTAAAACCAGTATTCTTTAAATGTGAGTTTAGTGTTTCAGAGGAGAAGTTGTGGGCTGGGCAGAGAGAAGGTTGCAGAAAGCAGGCCAATAATCTTTGGACTCAGTCTCCATATAGATTCTTTGGCCCAGGTTTTCATTGTGACAGGAACTATTTGGGTCCTCTCCTCCCATGATGGTGGCCTAGGGGATCATCTTGTTTAGCTCACGCAGGCTGTCTTAAGGCTTGCCTGCCAGGTCCACCCATGTTGTGTCCATCACCATCTGATTTATGCAAGAGTCACTTCCAAACACTGTCATTAGGCTTATTGAGAAGTTCTTCAACTGTGACTTTTTTCATGCCTTATGTTTCCAGGGACACTTTACACATACACCTCTGCTCAGAGCAGTTGTTGCACTGGCTCATCTGTCTGTACCTCTTCAACAACCCATGTGGCTGGTGACACAGTAGAATATAACTTAGAAAATCTCCATTTTGGGGAAAGTTTTGTATATCTACAAATGACAAAAGAATTCTGAGGGCTGGAGAGATGGCTCAGCGGTTAGGAGCACTGGCTGCACTTGCAGGGGTCCTGAGTTTCAGAGGTTTATATGGTGGCTTCTGGCCACCTATAAAGGATCTGGTGCTCTTTTCTAGCATTTAGGTATACATGTAGCAGAGCACTCATACATGTAAAAAAATCTGGAATAACTTATCATTCTGCTATAGGAAGTCATATAGTTATTCAGATGAGCCAAGTGTCCAGGGATATAAATGTGTGATTAACTTTTAAGGGTAGGTTTCTGAGTTAAATAATGCATTCCTAGTGAATTTTCATATGCATACAGTGTCACTTTAAACCTCAGGTGGTGTTATTAATACAGATTAAAGTATGAAAAATACTTTAAACTGTTTTTCTGTGTGTTTTCTATAACATTATTATTGTTGTTATTATAAAACCTTGTTACTTTAGCAGCTGTTTCTAATAATCTTTCTTTTGGGCAAAATAGTTAAAAGTTCTCAATGTAAAATAATTTAGCAGATTTCTTTTATAAGAAATGGAGATGTTCATGTTTTCATTTAATTGAGGAGGGCTTAAAGGCTTACTTTGTATGTCATTTCAAGGATAACCCTATTGGCAACTGGGATGGAAGGTTTGATGGAGTACAGCTCTGTAGTTTTGCAAGTGTTGAAAGTACAATTCTCCTGCACATCAATGACATCATCCCAGGTATGTTTTCCTTATGTATTCAGGAGACAGTTTCTAATGCGCGTTTTGTTATGAGAATGGAAATATATACTTTAAGATGGGTCTTTTGAAATTGAGTTTTATAAGGCAGAATTGTCATTAAATAGAATATCCTTTATTTAACTCAAACAAAAGCAATAAAGGTTTATTTCTGAAAGTAGTTTTTATAAAAGTACTGAGTGAAATTTATAAATTATCTGTTATATTGTTGTCTAGGATCCTAGACATTCTAATAGAGAAAAAAAACCTTTCTTATAATTGGAAGGTTCAAAAATACAAAAAACTGCTGCCTGTTGGAGTAAGAGTTGAAAGTAGGATCCTGTAAAGAAAGATTGGTTACCTCATCTACACTCCACAGTAGATTCGGGATTCTTGTTAAATGATGGCTGAAGTTCTTTTTGTTTTAAGATGGCATTATGATAGATCATGCTTCATGACTGTGGTCAGAAACATTACATAATTTTATTATGTATCATTACAGAAGTAATAATCAGGACAAACAAGATGGCTCAGTGGGTAAAGGCAATGAACATTTATTTCTGGGGATGGAACCCAGAGTCTTACACATGTGGTACAAGTGCCACCGCAGTAAAACTCTTTACCTCTGAGATAGAGCACAGCCTGTGACCTTAACACCAAACGAGAAAACCACCACCACCACCACCAAAAACCTCTGCAAAGCTTCAGAACCTTTCATTTTGCTTCAAATAAGTGTCTTCCTTGGCTGCTATGAGATAATTGGCAGTGGTAGTAGCAACACCAGCCCTGGCTGTTAGAATTCCCAGTGGTAGGCTAGTGCAGTAGAGCCAAGAGAGGCAGGCATTCAGAGATGGGGATGTTACTGAATGTTTTGTAACTATGAATAGCAGAATGTGCTAGGCCTGGAATTAGATGGTTTATATGCTATCTTTATGTTCTAAACCAATTTATAAAATAGGTCTTGATAATTTTTTTGCTGATTTAAAATGTAAAACAGAACAAACAGCAAAAGTAACAAAGCAAAACTGTGGCTCAAATCAGACTTGGATTGTCTGTGATGAAATGATGTAAGTGGCAGAGCTGAAGTTTCTGTCCATCCCTGTCTGCTTATCATCTCTCCAGTCTTCCAGCAGATCTCTTATTCTCAGAGTGTTCTTTTTGCATTATGAAGAAATGCATAAAAGATATATTTCTTATGCATTTGCTAAGAAATATGCTAGGGGATATTGTTTCTATGGAGATGTATTTTGTTTCTGGCTCTATAAAAGATAGTTTTACTATAGTAAGAATCATAAGTGAGCAGCAAACTATTTTTTTTTCTGCCTAGTGTTTTTCCATTATTGGTAATGTTATAATGTTAACATAAAATGTTTTTGAGTTTTTTTTCTATAGCTTATTTTCAGTCCTGAATTTCTTGTTTCAGAGAAATGGGAAATGAAGGCTCCTGGGCTACACTCTGTCCTTCCTAACCCCCTGTTGGTGTCAAGGCATAAATACTTATTTTACAGTTTGAACGTATTTCCCACATAGCTTTTAGTTTTGTAGCAAGAGGTGTGAGATTGGTGTAACAGCTTTATTTCAATTTTGCTATTAAAAATTTGTCATACTTTACTTTTGATTTCTTTCAAGATATATTTGTTATTAATTCTTTGAGAATTTTCATACATATAATATATTTTGATTATAACACCCCCACCCAACTCCTCTTGGGTCCCCCATTCCAAATTCCTTGCTCAACCTTTTTGAAACAAATGGTGAATATTCAGGGGAAAGCATGTATGTGTGTTCATATTTTATTTAGTGGTATTTACTTTGTCATGCTTGTTTTATAGACAGTATAGTTTAGGAAGTTTGTGAGTTGAAATACTTTTTAATGTTATAGTGAGTGCTTATTGTTTTAAAAAAAACAGCAATATAAAACACCATTCAGATAGTAGCAAGCCCTTACATAGTCTTCTTTAGATATGGATATTGTCAGAGGCAAAGCAGGTAAGAATTATTGGGACTGGAGTGTAGCTCTGTGATAGAGCACTTGCCTAACATGAGCAAAGCTGTAAGTTCAAGTCCTAGTACTGAAGAGAAGTAATATTAGGGCCAGCAAGATGGCTCAGTGGGTAAGGGCATTTGCCTTCAAGCCAACCTAATTCCTGGAACTCACGTGGTAAACGTAGAGAGTGACTTCTGCAGATTGCCCTTGACCTCTGAACACACACATACATTCACGAACACATGCACATGCAGGCACTCAGGCACATACACATATTAAATTAAATTTTAAAAATAATTCTTATGCCAAGCTTTCATTTTAATGAATGGCGATAGACAATCTATGAGTAGGATCTATGATCAGTTAGATGGTACCAGGCTAGAGAATTGTAAAACAAGGGTAGGAGAATTGGGGTATGTCCTGTCACTTCCATGTGTTCCTGTAGATCTCTCCATGAGACACTTAAGCAGCCACACAAGAAATAATTGGGCCTCCAATTTTAGTAGAGCTGAATTGAGAGGCCCTGTCTAAATACATTTGGAGAGCTGTGCTAATTTTATAATGCTAACTTGCTTGATGGCTGAGAAGTCCTTGTCATTTTTTCTTTTATTATTTGTGAATTTTTATAGGGGAGCTAATTCTAGGTAATACTGCTTCTGTACAATCATATCTTCTAGTGAAATTTCACTTCAGTTAGCAAAAAGATATGTCTTGGGCATTTTATTTTTTAAGGAATTTTTCCCCCTAGGGGACCATCCAATGGTGTTTTTGAAACCTTAAAACCCATGACATTTTTTGAGTTAATGTAACTGTCATCTTTAGCTATCTTAATTGCAATGCTTTTGAGTTTTGTATTTTATAGCTGAATGATATACACTATATAAAGTTGTGGGATTGGGGAAACAATTAAGTTGGTATTACCATTAAAGAAGGAAGAAGATCCCTGAGCCATAAAGCTCACATATGCAGACCTGGCTGTGTTATTTTCATTCTCCTGTAGAAGAAAAAGATTTGAAATATTCTACCCTCCCCCTATGCTTCAGCTGCTTTTCTTTATTTAAACATATATTATATGATATGTATATAAATAACATATTCACCTCTAAATTTATTTGAAATGTGAATTGTCTTAGATTCTGCAGTTGCACATAAGAAATGGAAAAGAGAGTAGAAAAAAAAAGCCATTTTTATTTTCTCTATGTTGGAGTTGGGATTTATCCTTACAAGTAAAATTTGTTTTTCCTTTTTTATAGTACTTATATTAAAAACATTTAAATTATATTTTATTTAAATACTGATATAGAATTAAAATAGCAAAACCATCAACAACAAGAGAAAAACCACATAAGTTTCATGATGTAAGAGTCCTGTGACAGGGATCTTGAAGATCCTTGCTTGTTATTAACATCAGTGCTGGTTTAGAGCAGTCATGAGAAAGGAAAAGAATGCCTTTTCTCTTTCAAAACTATTGATATTCATAAATCTTGAATAGAAGATGATTAAGAATGATACTGCTTTTATACACATAAATTATACTTATTTGCCAACAAGATAAAGCTTGCAAATAGACTTTTAAAAAGTAAAGTTGTTTAGATGAAAATTAATTTAATCTGAATAAGCTTTCATCTATATCTTTTGTATCATTAACACTCTTTTCTTGAGGGGTAAAAAGCATGAAGAGTCTCCTTTAGTTCCTTAGTTTATTTATTTTTTTCTTGCTCAATTGCCTCTATTTGTGGGACAGAATTAACATTTCCAGCACGTAGGAAAGATTCCTTTTCAGGCAGCTGAATAGATGGTGAGACTTGGAAAGAATTCTTCCCAGTGAAGTGTTTCTTACTGTTGGTGTCTCCATACCTTTGCTTCAGCCTCCTATAAAAATGTCCCTCTTAAAAAAGAAATGTCCCTCTTTGCCCTGCTGTTTGTGATGACCCAAAGCATTAACACATCCAAGTTTGTGAAGTGGTGATGAAGTCTTTTTGTGACACTCCTAAAGTAATACATTTCTGCTTGTTGAGCTCTCTCTCTGTATTTTAGTTGTGAAGGTTGAGTTTAATACAGTTAAACAACTCAGACCGCACAGTTTATGCATATTCACAGAAATTTAAAAAGGAAGTTGTTTAGTGGGAACCTTTTCTTCCGAGGCTGATCCCAAGCTCATGATTTCTTTTTTATTCTTGGGGTGTGTGTGTTTTGCATGTCTTCATAGTTCATGCTCTTTAAAAAGGTAACAGTTTTGTTGAGCTACAATTGCTCCATTTCACCTCTCATCAGGAAAGCTTCTTAGTGCACTAGATGGCCACTGACAGAGACCCTCAACTGGTCAGAGTACAAAGAACAAGAGACAGTGGAGCACTCAGCCTTAAGTGGGAACATACTTCTTGTACCTCCCCCATCAAGACTCAGGGAACTTTACAGAGGAGAGGGCAAGCAGGTTTTAAGAACCAGCAGTAGAGGTTGACTTCAAGAAAACAGAATTTTCTGGATAAGCAGGGCAGTTGTATATATAATCTCACATGAGTTGTGTCAACATGGACAAGACCCATACAGTCTCAAACCAGACAAAATCCTAGCATGGAAGGAGGGGATAGTAGGTCTGAAATCCCACCACCAGCTGAAGCACTGAAGCACTTGGTAGCTGCTGGGAGAGGGAACATCTGCAAACACCAGTCTGTTCTTTGTTTCTTGAAGTTGCCATTTCAGAAAAGTTCTATGTTAGTGAATTTGTATAGGACATGGTGTGGGGGATTCCTGATTGACTTTTTATCCACCATAATTCTCTGGAAAGTATCCATGCTGAATAAGTTGTCTTTTCCTTTTAATTGCTAATATAGTCCTTGTTTTGGGTGTACTGTTCATTTAATGAGTCCCCATTGAAGTACATTTAAGTTGGGGTCATCATGAGCAATGCTTTAATGAGCATTGTATGCTGAGATTTGAATTCAGATCTTAATTTTTCTGGCAGAAAATATGTAGAAATACGAAGAAAATGTATATTTTTCTTTGTGTAGTTTTAGATCATGTTATTTCCATAGTAAGTTTTTAAAAATGTTTTTATTAGTATTAATTATACATAATAATATTATAATAATACATTATATTTTCATACATGTACATCATGAATTTCAACCATGATTACCCAGTTATCTTCTCGACCCCTCTCAGCTCCACTAATCCTCCTTTTCCCCACTAGTCCCACTTTAATGCCTCTGTGTGTGTGTGTTTGTGTTTGTGTGTGTGTGAGAGAGAGAGACTTGATGAGTTTCATTAGGGTTGCTCGCCCTTTCCTATAAACCATTAACAATGTATAAATCCTTAGGGAGGGAGGGACTTCATGATTCCCTTCCCTTTCCATGACAAGCCTAATCACGTGTACATCTTGTTTAAGGTATCATAGCTGCTGTAAGTTCAAGAGTGCAGCAACCTGGAAGTCAGCACTCCACATGCTTCTCTGCTTCTTCCAGCTCTTATAGACCTTCCACCTTTGAATGCAGTGTTCCCTGAGCCTTGGAAAGGATGATATAGATGTACCATTTGCAGTTGGACTTTAAACAACTATTTGTTCTCAGTATTTTGATCACTGCAGTAGGAAGCTTCTCTGACCAAAATGACAGCTACCCTGTGGGCATAAACATAAGTTATTTAGAAGGCACGTTATGGGCCACATCATATCCATTTAACACAACAACAGCAGTAATTTTAGTATTAGGTCTTATGACCTCCTTACCCATGGGCATTTGATTGATGAGATCCACTCCTGTAAAGTAGGCCCCAAACCTAATCAGGAAACTGTTGGTTCCCCCTATACACTTGCCACTGTTGTACTAGTGAGCTCATCTGGCTGGTCAGTGTTGTTATACACAGGGCAAATAGCTGAATATGACTTGACTGCTAGTTCCCCCTAGCAGCCTACATTACATTTTCTGCACTATAAGGGATAGATAGCAGAGAGGAAGGCCTCGGCTCATTTCCAGCTTGATTTCTGTATGCTCTGTGAACACAGCATGTGATATCTTCAGCAATAAGAGCTTACCATATAGATCTGGTAGGCAACTCACAGCAACAGCAACTCAAAAGGAAGTAGCTCACACCCTTAGCACTGGGAGGAACTCATCTACCCTCACAGAGTACCACTATTCTTTACAATAAGCTTTTGTAAAAATCTGCTACACTGTCTCATAGAGTGACTACTATATGTGTCACATGACCATTGGAACTATGCAAATGATCAAGTCTTTCTACATCCCCCTCAGCATGGCTGCTTTTCATGTTAGCTGTTCTGAGAAATATGTGGTGATAGTTCATTGCAGTTTTGTTTCCTTAATAGCTCAGGATACTGAACATCTTTTAATGTTTTTATGTACTATGCTTATATTCTTCAGTAAAATACATTTTTATTTGTTTTGGCCAGGTTCTAATTGAGTTATTTATTTTTATATAATAAAAAAAAATGTATTCTAGACACCAGTTCTTTGTTGAATATGATTTACAAGTATTTTCTCCTAGTCTCATCCTCTTCACAAGGTTTGCTTTGGGGATTAAGTCCAACAAATTTTACTTAGTTCTATATTTGGAAGTTTTTCTTAGTTTTAAACATGAAATGTAATTCATGTACCACTATATTACTCCATTAAAACATAATCCATCAATATTGTGTATTTAGAATATCATACATCTATTGCTGTTGTGTAGCTCTAGGAATTTTTATCATCCCAGAATGAAACTGTTACCCACTCCCAATAGCAGCTTTCTCTCCAGACCTTGGCAACTGTGAAGATGCTTTCTGTTTCTCCAAGTTTGCCTATTCTGTAATTTCTTCTATATAGGAAGGACTTCTGGTCATGGGAGACAGTTAGAGCCCAAGGGAAGGATGGTTTGAAGAATCAGAACTCAGAAGGCAATTCTGATGTTACCTGTAAGGTCCCTTACAGATACAGTTATTATATACAGTTATTTAAAATATTCTGATTAGTCATCCAAACTTACAGAGATTTTTAGATAATTGCTATGCATAGCATCCCTGCACATGAGGGTTGTATAATACCCTCATTTTTGTTACATGTTAAATCCTCATTTGTGTTTGAATTGTGTACCATGCTAGATGATGTTGAATAATACATCATTTAAACGATCCCTCTTAATTTAATGGGCTATTCAAATTTATAGACCTTCTGTTTGAATAACTTGTTCACTCTTTTGTTGTTTAGGATTTTCAGCCCAAGAATCTCCAAAAATACTCTTTTCTTTTTCCTTACAGACCAAAAAGAGTAATGATTAAATTCCTAGTTTTATCATTTTGAATGCAGTCCTGCTATGTGTATACTATGTATACTTGAGGTCTGGTTTCTTTTGCTCAGCAGTGTTCATGTGTGTAGTGGTGGTTTGCTCCATTTTATTGTTATGTAGTAGTAAGCTGTATTAGTAGACACATTTTTAGTGAACTCTATCTGTTGTTTTCTTGTGGTGCAGGGTCGAACCCAAGGCTTTGGGTGTGCTGGCAAGTGCTCTACCACAGACCTTTATCTTCAGCTCACAATTTTATATCCCTCAATGTTTATTTGTTCTATAGAATAGATTGGTTTTAGCCATTAGTTATTATGAATAGGGTTACTATGTGCATTTTGGTTTGCTTTGGGGTGGACTTATATCCTTGAATATCTTTAATCATGATAATTTCAATCTTAAGAAAATTGTCTGCTAATTTATTCCTCACCATGTCAACCATATCATATTTAAGTTTTCTTCAGATTTAAGCCATTAAGCCTAATACGTATGTATGGATGTTTGTAATCCAACATATATATATATATATATATATATATATATATATTTTAAGGG
>NC_034609.1:13055891-13105107 GCF_900095145.1 Mus pahari
TTTTTTTTTTTTTTTTTGGAGAAAGCAACCTAAGTTTCATCCCAAAGTACAGACACAAAAAGGGTTGGCAAACTTCTTTAAATTCAAAGGTATTTCTAAACCTAAAAACCTGTCAGCATTCATACGACACTTATAAACACTGACCAAATAAACCTAAGGGAATTAGGTGAAAGGTTTCCCTTAGGAAGTTCCACAGCACATCCATGAAGTGCAGCACAACGCTGAGGAGCCATACCTGATAAAGCTGTTAGCAGCAAAAAACGGTATCACCCACAGTGGAATTTTGAGGACAGAAAGGAAAAATAGGAAATTTTTTTATATTTAAAATACAGAAAAGGACATTTAAAATGAAAAAGGGAGTCACATTGAATTAAGTAAATATAAATAATGCTTGATATCTTTTTCCATGGTTGGAGGAATAGGGAAATATATATTAAATTATATATCTTAAACATCTCAAAATACAATCAAATGAAATACTGCAATATCATTTCAATTAAAAATTATACTGAATAATCATAATTTTAACAAATAATATAATAAAAGAAATACTAAAAATGCCTTTATGACATTACCATTCAGGTATCTATAAATGTCATCTATGAGAGTTTTTATAGGAAAAAATAACTATTTGTCACTGGAGAAATGCCCAAGTTATAGCATACAAACTGATTAAAGACAACTATGCCCACTGTCAACTATAACTAAAAGTATGTAACTCCATTTAAAAAGAGATGTTTGTAATCCAACATATATATATATATATATATATATATATATATATATATATATATATATGTTGGATTACAAACATCTCTTTTTAAATGGAGTTACATACTTTTAGTTATAGTTGACAGTGGGCATAGTTGTCTTTAATCAGTTTGTATGCTATAACTTGGGCATTTCTCCAGTGACAAATAGTTATTTTTTCCTATAAAAACTCTCATAGATGACATTTATAGATACCTGAATGGTAATGTCATAAAGGCATTTTTAGTATTTCTTTTATTATATTATTTGTTAAAATTATGATTATTCAGTATAATTTTTAATTGAAATGATATTGCAGTATTTCATTTGATTGTATTTTGAGATGTTTAAGATATATAATTTAATATATATTTCCCTATTCCTCCAACCATGGAAAAAGATATCAAGCATTATTTATATTTACTTAATTCAATGTGACTCCCTTTTTCATTTTAAATGTCCTTTTCTGTATTTTAAATATAAAAAAATTTCCTATTTTTCCTTTCTGTCCTCAAAATTCCACTGTGGGTGATACCGTTTTTTGCTGCTAACAGCTTTATCAGGTATGGCTCCTCAGCGTTGTGCTGCACTTCATGGATGTGCTGTGGAACTTCCTAAGGGAAACCTTTCACCTAATTCCCTTAGGTTTATTTGGTCAGTGTTTATAAGTGTCGTATGAATGCTGACAGGTTTTTAGGTTTAGAAATACCTTTGAATTTAAAGAAGTTTGCCAACCCTTTTTGTGTCTGTACTTTGGGATGAAACTTAGGTTGCTTTCTCCAAAAAAAAAAAAAAAAAAATTGCTATTGTGTGTCTCTGGCTTTCTGCATTATTGATCTGTGCATAAATCCGTTTTTCTTGTTTACATGTGTTTGTATACACATCCGTTATTCTTAATGTGTTTGTGTTAAAAGTGGAAGCATATTTACTACTCGGAGCATTCCTAACCCTGATCTGTCTCCTAACCAGACTGTTATCAAGCTATCTCTGAAATACATTAATCTGAGATTCTCACCAGAGTGGCACAAAAGGTTTTATCAAACACATTTAGTGCCACATCATTTAGAGATTCTTTAGGCACATTGTCGTGTAAAGATTCTGGTTTTTGCAGTAAATAAATGGTCCATCTTTATCTCAGCACCTTTTGTAAATGCTTGAGTGTAAAACACTGTAATATGGAGGGTTGTGCTGGGCATGCTGATATGGAAAATGCAGCAAAAACTATGAATAAGTTTTCTTTATGTAAGGTTTTCTTTATAGCTTTTAAAAACGTCAAACAGAATTGACTTCATCTGACTAACTTTTCAGAAGTTAAAGCATTTAGAAGGATTTAGGAGTGTATTTTCTTGTGGAAATTTCATAAGAACAGTGCTGATGTCCTTTTCCCTGAGAAATTACTTTGCAGTGTTTTTGAGTCTTTAAAGAGAATCTGCATGGCTATAAAGATTCATTCTTTTTTGTTAAAAAGGATTGTTTTGTTTTGTTTATGCTCTTGTCATTGATTGCTAAACTATTTCTCTTCTACATGAATTTATGTTTATATTAAAAAGTGTGTTTGCTGTTTCAGATAGCGTGACACAGGAAAGGAGGCCTCCTAAACTTGCCTTTATGTCAAGAGGTGTAGGTGACAAAGGTTCATCTAGTCATAATAAACCAAAGGTTACAGGTATGGGGCTATTCTTGATAGTTTACATGATATCTGATTTTACAAATGTTAAATAAGATATATGGTATTTGTGTGTGTGTGTGTGTGTGTGTGTGTGTGTGTGTGTAACTTAAACATTTTATGTAAGCTAAAATTTTATGTACATGATTGTGAGGGTGCAGTAAAGAAACTACCAAAATGTTCACGCCATGAATTGTCAGGGAGTTTTTTATTGTGGCTAAGAGAGGAAGAACACCCAGAGGCATCTGAAAGAGTCCAGAGCAGAGAGAGAAAGAAGCAGACTGGGCATGATCAGGGCTGTTTGCAAGAGAAGCAAGAATTGTGGGGGCAGGGGAAAACCCTTGCTTTTATATAGGGAACAAATGGGTGGCTGGGAGTAGGGAAGCCCATGAGCTGGAGGGAGTTAGGGTAGAGGAGGAGGTGAGAGGAGTATGGGCAGTGAAGTGTTTCACAGATACTTAGGATGCTGAGGGAGCCTGGAGGCCAGCATGCACTCTGGTGTGCTAATAGACACTGCAGAGAACCATTTGTCCCTTCTACCAGTGATTATGGAAATGGCTCCTTTGGTAGAGAGGAACCAGCTTCAGAAGTTCTTGAGGAATGCTGGCTTTTATCTAACTACCAGAAATCCTTCTATAGTCTAGGACAGCCTTTTGGAGTTTGAGGAATTATTGTTTCCTTTGACATAACACTGGGGACATGGAGACAAGGAGATTCCTGAGACTTATTAGCTAGTACTAGCCAGACAGCCTGCCTATTTTAATTGGCAACTTTCAGGTCAGTGGAGACCTTTTTTAAAGAAAACAAAGCTCAATAAGCTCTTGAGAACTAGCACACACATGCACACATACCTTTTCATACACATACCTACATGTCATACACACAGAAAACATTCCATAAGATCACTTCTCTCAAATATAAAAAAGCTATAGGTTTCTTATTTGGGGATAAGGGTCTTGGTAAGTTTCCTGTGTTGAATTTAAGCTTCTGGACTCTGGTGATTCCTCTGTCCTAGCTTTCCAAGTAGCTGGCTACAGGTGTACCGCATGAAGTATGAGTTAAACTGTGAAGTGCAGAGCTTTTTAAGTTGAAAAGCAATTGGCTTCAGTATGGGTTGAGGAATTCATACTGATCACCATTGAGGTGTGTCTTTGTATAGCTAAGACTGAGGCAAGGAAGTGTCTTGTACCTGTTTGTAATGCAGGTCTACTTTCTTCTGATTTAACCATCACCCTATAAACCAGTGGTCCTCAACCTTCCTAATACTAATACTGTGTCACTTTACTACAGTTAGTTCCTTGTGTTATGGGGACCCCAAACCATAAAATTGTTTTGTTGCTATTTCCTAACTGTAATTTTGCTATTGTTATGAATTGTAATGAATATCTAGTATGTGATCTCCCAAGTTGAATGACCAAAAGTTGAGAACCATTGCTATAAACCTATGAGGTATGTGGAACCTTATAGAAAGAGTTGCGTGATCTCTATATGTAACATGAGGAAGATTCTGGTAGAGAAATTAACTTTTACTTAGCATTTTAGAATTTAACTTGCATTAAATAGAGTTATTAAGTCCACATAATTAATCTCTAGTATGATTTGTCCTATAATCTAAAGTGTGAGAAATTATGGTGCTTCATTTTTTCAGACATGAGAAAAATTAAGAAATTTTATGCATTCATTTATTTATTTATTACTGTGAATGGCAAGTTTACTTTTTTTCTTTAAAATTGGAACTCTGGGAATTCAGAGTTAACACCCGTGCCTGTGAGCTTTTCCACACTAGACAGTGTTGTGACCCTGTGTTCCGTGTTGTTCTGCTGTGCTTTGTCTCAGTGGCTCTTTCTGAGCCAGCTGCTCATCCAGCTTTACACAAATATCTTCTTACCCACAATCTCACGTGGGAAGACCAAGTCCTCAAGGATGGCGTTGTGCACTGTCATCAGGGTGCAGCCTCCCTCTGGGTGCTTTCACTGCGTTTTTGTATAGTTTTTCCTTGGCTTGAGCAGAGTCCTTCCCCAGCAGTGCAGACTACTTGCTTCCCACTGAACTTTTTCTCTATTTCATAAAGTAGCTGGACTTGCATTTTCTGGAAGGATTTCAGCAGAGGAGCTGGTAAAAAAAAAAAAAGTTAATATAGCTTTTTGGACCTCCAACTTCAATTTGCTTGGTGCTGTTGAGTTCCTGCTGCTGTGTCTTGAGATCTCCAGCTGGAGCAGCGCCTGAGAGATGGAAGACTCAACTCACTGGGATTCTACCATTGGGCTTCACAGTCAGCATTCAAGCTTAACATGGCCTCCACCTGAGGGGAGGAAGGTGCCACCAGTCACTTGGGTCACGGGCATCCCTGCTAGGGCCATCTACAGAGGTCCTCCAAAAGGTCCTTCCCCTGACACTATAAAAAACAAGAAATTTTACTGGTAAAATTCTAAGATGTTTAAATAGTAAATCTAAAAAAAAAAAATTATTATTTTTGGTAATGTTTGTAATCAAAGTCAACAGAACCTTACATGTGGTTAGGAAAGTACTTCATCACTCAGGTATAACTCCAGACACTGAAGTTATGTTCTTTTTGTTTTGTTTTGTTTTGATTTTCTTTTGGTGGGGGAAGGGTGATTCTGGGATCAAGCTTAGCACCTTATACAAACTAAACCAGGACTGTACCACTAAGCCACATGCCTAGCCTAAACCTGAAAAAATTTTTTTAGTCTTCTTCTTTATTTTTTTGGTTTTTCGAGACAGGGTTTCTCTATGTAGGCCTGGCTGTCCTGGAACTTACTCTGTAGACCAGGCTGGCCTTGAACTCAGAAATCCACCTGCCTCTGCCTCCCGAGTACTGGGGTTAAAGGCATGTGCCACCATGCCTGGCTAAATTTTTTATTCTTAATTTCAGTTTGATTATAGCATTTGAAGATTACAAAGGGAAATTATAATCACATGGGATGCATTCTGAGCAGTACATCATTAGGCAAGTGTGTTTTTCTGTGACTCTCAGAGAATGCACTTTTACAAACCTTGGTAAGAGAACTGTGTGCATATCTAGGCTCTGAAACACTGCTGCACATTTGTTCTTTTGTAGACTGAAATGTCTTCATATGGTAGCAGTTCTCACCCCATGGGTTTTGATCCCTTTGGGGGTCAAATGTCCTTTCACAGGGATTGCCTTAGACCATTAGAGAGCACAGACATTAGATTCACAACAGCAAAAGTACAGTTATAAAGTAGGAACAAAACTAACTTTATGGTTGCGGGTCCCAGTATTAGGAAGGTTGAGAGCCACTGTTATACGTTATGACTGTAATAGGTTAAATGTGTGAGTCAGTTTGATCAAATGAAATGAGAGGAGGTAATTTTGACATTGAGAAATAGACTATATGGAATGATTTTTTTTTTTTTTTTGACATGGGACTTCTCTCTGTAGTTCTGGGTGTCCTGGAACTTGGTCTGTAGACCAGGCTGGTCTTGAACTCAGATCCATCTTTCTCTTCCTCCCTAATGCTAATTAAAGGTGTTTGCCACTACTGCCTGTGGAATGATTAGAGCTTTAATATAAAAGTAAGCAGGCTTTAGCTTGTTCCCATTTGCTTGTACTGACCAATTACCAAACTCCTAAAGCGGAAGACAACAATAAAGTACATTGTTTGTATATGTCTGTTAGCTGTATCAGCAGCTAGTACACAATACTCATATTACTTATAAAAATCTCTTTTACACCATATTGACCTTTTTTAAAAAAGGAATTTTTCTTTTTCCACAGGCTCTACCTCAGACCCTGGAAGTAGAAACAGATCTGAATTATTTTATACCTTAAATGGATCATCTGTTGACTCACAACAATCCAAGTCCAAAAATCCATGGTACATTGATGAAGGTAAGTATAACTTTAGTACTCTTTATAATGACCCTCTCTGTTTAGTGTGTAAGGGAAAATGGCCTTTTCTTCAATATTTGTAATTTTTGGAACCAGTGACTAGACCATTGCTGAATGCTAATATTGCTAAACTGAAATATTAAATGTAGTTTGAACTGCTCTGCTCTGAGGGTTACGATGCATTTGAAATGTGTTAGTAGTCTGTTCTTATCTCTTAACTCATGTGCTAAATGATCAAAGGTTTCTAGAAATGAAGTGACTCATTTAATGACTGTCCTGTTTTACTTCCTTTAAAACATACCACTTTCCCTTCTTAAGACATCACTTTTTTATTCATTTCCTTCATCTATTCAGCAAGTAGTTATTGAGACATTCACAGGTTACTATGACAAAGAGTAAAATAGATGTAGCCCTAACACTGTTTGAAGTTGTAGTCCATTTGTTATTACAGAAATCCATCAGACACAAATATTTGGAATTGCAATGTTGGTGAGTGCTGTGACAGGACTTAGTGCTGTGAGGCTGCTAGAGAGGTCACAGGGCAACCCATGTTTACCAGGTGTCTCAGTGCTGTGATAAAACACTTACGAAAGGCAACATGGGGAGGAAAAGGTTTATTTCATCTTATGCTTTCAGGTAACAGTTCATTACTGAGGGAAGTCAGGGCAGGAACTCAAAGCAGGAACCTAGAACTGAAGCAGAGGTCATGGAAGAATGCTACTTACTAGCTTGTTTCTAATGACTTGTTCTGTATGCTTTCTTACAACTCAGGACCATGTGTTCTAGGGTGGCACTGACCACAGTGGACTGGGCCTTCCAACATTCATCATTCATCATTAATCAAGAACAGACCCTATAGACTTAACCTACAGGCAATCTGATGGAGTCATTTATTCAACGGAGGTTCCTCTTCCTGAATAACACTGCTTTGTATCAAGTTGACAGAAAACTGACTAGAGAAATGATTCAGAGAGAGTAATATCACAAGTTAGGTCATGGAAATAGTATATATAAAGTCCTCTCAGAAGACTGGAGCTTAGAAGACTAGAAAGATCCAGAGGAGAAAAGGGAATAGTCAATGGGACGAGGTCACACGTAATCTCCTAGTTATACCTCTCTGAAAGAAAGTGGAGAACCACTGAAAAAATTTAGTAAAGAGTGGTATATCCAAGTTTGTCTTTTGCAAACAGCATTCTGGTACAGGACAGACAGTAGACTCAAAGTGAATGTAGTAAGTAGACACCATTGAAGGCTTTTACAGTAACTAATTATAATTTCTGAGATTAGATTTGGGGGGAGAGATAGAAGTAAATTGATATAAAGGGATATTGAGAGTTGGATTGAAAGGAGTTACAGCTAGATTGAATATAAGAGTTGAGGAAGAAAGGCATATCAGTGGTGACCCCTTGTTTTCTGGATTGTGTACTTAGATGGCAGCAAGAAGGTGGTGAATTTGATTTTGAATATCATTCATTTGAGGGATCCTTTAAACTTCCCAGAGGTAAATCCTTAAACAGGGTTGATTGGATGTCTAGGTTTAAATCTTGGAAGAGAGGTAAGAGCTAGAGAAATACATTTGTAAGTTGTCTTCACACAGGGGGATTAAAGTTCTTTGATTAACAGTGAGGAGAGGGGGCAGGGATTGAAATATTGAAGGACTTAATAGCTGGGATGGAAGGAAGATAAGTTTTAATGGAGTCTAAGGAAAAGTGACCGTGGGGCTTTGGGTAAAACCAAGAACCCATTGGGTCAGGAGTGCAATGAGTAAGTGAACAGCACCCTTGAATTCTCAGAGCACATGAAGTGAGACCCACATAAAGCTCATTTGATGCTGACTCTGGAAGTCATTGATAACCCCAGTCAGTTCTGTCATGGGAAGAAGTCATCAGAGACTCAGTTGGGGTGTGCTGAGCATGTAGAGTGTAGTAACTGACATAGGTCAAGAAGCTTGGGTTTCTTTGTGTGTGTATGTACGTGCGCTCACGTGCGCACATGCATGCATGTGTATGTATGTCTATGTCTGTTTTTCTGTCTATGTCTGCCCCACTTTCTACCCTTTCTTGCATATGATTGTCTGGACTAGTTCCTCCAGTTTAATGGTCTGGCTGACTACTATTCACCTCTTAAACTGAAGCTTTTGTTTGTTCAGAAGCCTTTCTTGTTCTTGCCTACTCTCTTAGGTTAGATTAAATGTCCCGTGGTTACTCGCCTGTCTTTTTGTAAGTTCCTAGTGCTTCTGTAGTCCTTTAAATTCAGTAGGTTTGGTAAACTAAACAAAAATGTGAATTTATAGTGTTGTAAGTCTCTATGATGACTACATTACATATCACATGGTTTCAGTTATAGGCTAAAACACACAGTAAAAATCTGCAATTGTATAACATAGGTTACATATATACTTATACAGAAAGTGACTTGAGTGTATATTCTCCACATCTGATTCCTACACTGGGTGGGGTTTGTGAGTGAGGCAGCATGACCTGCTTCCCTCAAGAACTCACCTTTGCCTACAAGGCAGGACGTGTGTCTAAATGGTGTTCCTTTAAGAGGGCCTGTCTCCTGGTGGGTTACTTTTGTTAGGACTTGGTCTGTACTACCAATTATTACTTTTCTAATTTCTGGAGAGTACCTGGTAGGAACTTTTGGCCTCTACAAATACTGCTGGTCTCTGGATGTGCATGGAGACCATCTAGGATGACTGAGGAAGCAGGATCATTCCCAGCAGGGTCACAAATGCTCTCCAAGGTGCTGATTGATTTCTAAGAAAAAGGAGCTAATGGAAATGGAGGCTTTCATAATCTAGACAATGCTGATTCTTCCAATTTATGCTATAATTTCATCTTTTCATTAATATATATTTTGTACTGTACTAGTATCTTATTTACTTTACTGTTCTGTTACTGTGAAAGAGACACTAGGACCAAGGCAATTCTTATAAAATATTTAATTGGGGGCTTGCTTATGGTTTTAGAGGGTTACTCCATGATCGTCATGGTGGGAAACAGTCATGGCACTGGAACAGTAGCTGAGAGCTTTACATCTTGATCTGTAGGCAGCAGAGAAAAAGAGACTGTGCCTGGTCTGGCCTTTTGAAACCTCAAAAGCCCACCCATAGTGATACACCTCCTCCAGTAAGGCCATACCTCTTAATCTCTCTAATCCTTCTCAAACCCAGTACTCTGTAGAGACTAAGCATTTAAGTATGTGAACCTGTGGGGACCATTCTCATTCAGACTGCCACAACTGGTGTTATATTCATAACTTCTTGAGCTACTTGAATCTGATGATTGATCAATAGCTTTATGAAATAATACTGGTCGTAAAAGACTTAGATGAAAACTGGATATGGTGATACATATCTATAATTTTAGAATTTGGGAGATAGATGCAGGAGGATCCAGAATTCAAGGATAGCTTTGACTACACACGAGCTTGGAGGATAGTCTGGGCTACCGGTACCCTGCTTCAAAAATTAAAAAAATTTAAAAATCATGTCATTTTCTTAGCTTCCAGTTCTTTCATTCTTTCCATTCCCTCTTCTGCAGTATTCCTCGAGCTTTAGAGAAGTCCTATAAGTATCCTGTTTAAGGCAAACATTCAATAATTGTACATTCTGAATCTCTACATTCACCCCCTGCTACTCTATAAAGAGTCTCTTAATTAAGGATGAGAATATGTGTAAGTCCCATAGGTTTTAAATGACATCTTGTGTTGGTTTGTGTTTTCACTTAACCTGTTTACTAGTGTGGGCAAGGATCTTCTCACTGATTTATTAGTTCTTCTGTGAATTACCCTTTCAGATCTTTCATTTATTTATTTTTTCTTGGTCCTATTGATGTTCTTACTTTCTGAGAAAAGTATATTGGAAGTATTCTCTCCTTTGGCTCAAGGCCACTCACAGTTACAACCTCTTTTCATGAACAAGTTCTTAGTTTTAACCAGATGATAGTTGTCATTTCCCCTTACAGGCTTATATGCTTATATGTAATTGCCCTCTTCCTTGAAGTCATAAAGAGCATTCTTCTGTTTTGTATTCTAGACATGTGTAGTTTGCCAGTCACATTGTTTTATATGCTACCTGGAACTGATGTTTGCAGAGTATGAATAAGATCCTGGCTTATTGGGTTGTTTTGTTGTTTGGTTTTTGTTTTGTCATGCCAGGAACTGAACTTACGGCCTTACACATGCCTGGATTGCAAGCTACAATGTGGGTGCTAGGAACCAAACCTAGGTTCTCTGAAAGAGCCATAAGCATTCTTAAATGCTGAGCCATCTTTCTATCCTCAGATGTTTAAACATATGTATTATTGATTAGCTCAACAACATTAAAATGGTCATTCTTTCCTTCTGAGAAGCAGTGTGTGCCTGTCAGCTACATTAGTCACTTAAGGAAACAACTTCTGGGTATTGTTTTTAATCTTTAAGTTTGTTTTCTTGAGTTACTTCTTTGGTGTTTACTTTGGTTTAAGCATCTTTATTCTTTTTTTTCTCTTTCATTAATGTTTTGTTTTCTGTTTGTTTTGTCTTTCTGATATACCAAGTCTATATGAGTAAATTACTATTTAGCTTTTTGTTTTCTCTAAACTAAGCTGTCAATAATTTTTAATAAACACTACATATCTGTGTCTCACATATATTTTTTATTCTTTGGTTTCTTTTTCCTCCCTCTCTTTTTTAAAACTTTATTAAAATACTGAGTTCATTTCACATGTGTATTTTTATCTCCCTACCATTTCTACATCTGACCACCACTATGACTATGTCCTACCCTAACATTCCATACATACTTAAACCAAGTAAGGGGTGGACTTCCATCCTTGAAAACTAAACAGGCACTTTAGACAACACATTCTTAGCAATTGAACCTGGACAGCATTTATCAAACACAGTAGGCAAAGTTCTCACTTTGCATTGTAAAAAGAACAGCCAGATGTCTACTGTTAAAGAAATGAAGTAAGACTGAATATTTCAAATGGTTTAAACCATTTTCTTAAAGAGACATCCACCACTGCCAGAGGCCTTGAATAGCCTCCTGGTCAGTCATCCAGAAGCAGTTCTTCACCATAATTAATGAGCTTGGCTTCCATTTTGGGAAGAAACCACCTTTTTCATATTTGCTTGCAGTTGTGCCTTAATGTTTTCTACAGAACTAGGTTCTTTTGGTGTCTTAGGATTTTTTTCCTATTGTTTGAAGAACTTGACCCTTTGATCTTAGTGTTGATGGTTTTACATCCCTTCCATTTTGGTTTGATTTTTGTGGTTTTTTTGCTGGGGTATCTTGTACAGATTTATTCACTAGTACTTTTCTTCAGTTTCTTCCTCATCAAAATCATCATTGTCATCTTTGTCATCATCCTAAGCATCTTTATCAAGTTTTGCTTTTATTCTGTGGAACCTTGTTACATCTCTAGGGGCAGATTGCTTTCTAGACATATGTAAGAGTTTTACACCCTCCTCATCCTCATATTTGTCTTCTGACTGTATCTTCCTCTGCAGCTACTAGGTGCTATTCCCTGTTGTGCACAGGTCCTGATACTTCAGCCTTAAGACCACAAGTGGTGAAATTTCAAAGCTCCCAATGGAAACTGTTGGTTGTACAGACATTTTCACAATGAAACTGGAACTGAAACTGCCTTCACAGTTAGTTCATTGCTTCTGCCCTTACAAAGGCTTATAATTCCGCTTTTGCCCCTGTTCCTAAACTGACCATTCTTAATAACAACTGGTACTTATTTTCATCATTATCCACTTTAAAGTGATGATCTTTGTCAGCCTTTAGTTCACAACTGAAAGGTAGTTCTGAGGCCTAAGGGGCCTCGTGTCCATGTTCATCGAGTCTTCAATGAGATGGAAGACAGAGGAAACTGTGACACGCAGGACAGAATCACAGCAGGACGGAATCACAGCAGGGCTTTTATTTTATTTTATCTTTAAAACTTTAACTCATTTTTTTCTTTGATCCATGAGTTATTTAGAGTTGCTACTTAATTTTCTTTATATTTGTTCTCACGGATTTCTAGCTTAGAGAGTATTAACCTATGTGGTACCGACCAGACATAGATGAACCATTGGTGCCAGATTACTGAGACAGAAAGGTTTGGAGATACAGAAGAGAAATAAGGACAGACGTTATTCAGTCAGTAGGTTTGCAGTGCTGTGAGCATACTTGCAAAGGGATCATGTGCTCAGTTAGACTAGATCTTTTTGTTGTTTTTAGAGATACAAGCATATTTAATGTTCTTGAACAACTTTTTCTAATTAAGAACAATTTTTCATAGTTGCAGAAGACCCTGCAAAGTCACTTACAGAGATGTCTTCGGACTTCGGACATTCATCACCTCCACCGCAACCTCCTTCCATGAACTCCTTGTCTAGCGAGAACAGATTTCACTCTTTACCCTTCAGCCTGACAAAGATGCCCAATACTAATGGCAGCATGGCTCATAGTCCACTCTCTCTGTCAGTGCAGTCTGTGATGGGGGAGCTGAGCAGCACACCTGTCCAGGAGAGTCCACCCTTGCCCATTTCTTCTGGGAATGCACACGGGCTAGAGGTGGGCTCACTGGCTGAAGTAAAAGAGAACCCCCCGTTCTATGGGGTTATCCGTTGGATTGGCCAGCCACCAGGGCTCAGTGACGTGCTAGCTGGACTGGAACTGGTAATTTAATTTGGCCAAAAGTCTACAATTCTTTTCCTGCATGAAGTTTTGTCTAGATTTTCCCCATTAGATAATTTCTTGGAAAATCATTTTGTGTGTGTGTGTGTGTGTGTGTGTGTGTGTGTGTGTGTGTGTTTGTGCGCGCGCGCACATCTCCAGTAACAGAGAAAATATTCTTACTGTATGGCCTAGCTTCATTCACCCTTTGCCATTCCTTAAGCTCCTGGCTCATTTTTTTCCTCATGTTTCTTTTTCTGTGATCAAGGAGTAGAAGGATTTTTAGGCTAGACTATTTAGACTATTTAGCTTCCTTATATTAAGTATAATGTACCTAACAAAGCAATTATCAGTTTTTCTTCTTATTCCTCAGCCTCCTCTGATATGATTGGCTTTACAGTTAATCATCCTGTTCAGAGGTCTTTGGTAGAAGAGAAGGTTTTCCCTTTGGATATTAGAAAAGAATATTGTGTGATATTTCATAAATGTGAATGAGGAACTTGAATAAACTTAGCTTTTACCTTAATGTAGTTTTTGATTAATTTTTTTCATTTGTTATCTTGATGGTGAGGAGCTAGATAAATTAATCTATCTCCCCCTGCCCCTTGATCTTAATACTTTTGAAATGGCTCAGGGAAAATGAGTAAACCAAGGAAATGCCTGAAGTGCTTCCTGTTGGGCTAAAGAATTGTCTTCTTAAACCACTAGCTAGTCAGTCAGTCAGCCCCTTTTCTTGATGCTCTTCTATTCAGCACAGATTTAATGAAGGAATTCAGACAAAGTGTTAAGTTCTTCCCAACTCCTTCTGCAAGGTGCAGTGTATCACATACCGAAGACGACTTTCTTTTTCAGGAAGATGAATGCGCAGGCTGTACAGATGGAACTTTCAGGGGCACGCGTTATTTCACGTGTGCCCTGAAGAAGGCACTGTTTGTGAAACTGAAGAGCTGCAGACCGGACTCTAGGTTTGCATCCTTGCAGCCTGTTTCCAATCAGATTGAAAGGTGTAACTCTTTAGGTACTTGGATACTTTTAATTTATTTACCCATCTGGAATGACTATCTCATGCTGCTTTTCAGTATCTCAGGATAACAGTGTTTAAATGATTTTCTTGCCAATGTTCATCAAGTTTCTTAAGTTGTTAAAGATTGTAACATGGTGCATAAGAAAGTTGTCCTAAGAGGAGATACATTAAAAAAGTGTTAGGAAAAGTGTTTAGGATCTAAAGAAGGAAAAGTAGTGGTTTGGTTTTTTTCTTCTCTTGTAGTGATTATAGACATTTAATTTTTGGCAATATGGGTAGTAGAAATGAAAATGTGGTCTTTTTAGTATGAATGTCCCCCTCGCCATCTTATTTAAGCACCTCATTCAGGATATTCTATGAAGAAATCTGATACAGTCTGAGGATATAATCAGCTTGACAGGTGGAGGATGGCTCTTGTCACCACTTGTCATCAGCTTTCTGACACTGGCCTTTCCCAGTTCTGGACAATAGTGAGAGTCAAGCAGGGGTAAATAGGGAAACCATTTTGATGAAAAACATTTTTCTAAATGTTGAAGAGTTATTTTGAAATTTTTGATTTCTTTTCACACTTGAAAATGAAACATTTTGGACAAGTAACAAAGTATTTATTTGACAGTTGCTTAATTGACTTAATTTTCTAAGTTCTATCTGAAGGAAGCAATGTTGAAAGTGAATAATAGCATTTTTACAAGCCCAGTTAACTAACAGTTAACTAAAGGTTGAAAAAATTTACACAGGATGTCAAAATGTATTTTAAATGATGACATATACACATGCAGTGCATATGAATATATACTATCATGGTATAAAATAATTATTTTCATTTTTTTATCTTTTCAGCATTTGGGGGCTACTTAAGTGAAGTAGTAGAAGAAAATACTCCACCTAAAATGGAAAAGGAAGGTTTAGAGATAATGATTGGAAAGAAGAAAGGCATCCAGGGCCATTATAATTCTTGTTACTTAGACTCAACTTTATTCTGGTAAGTTCACATTTTCTGCAGTAAGTGTAGATAGTGCCTTATTGGGGGAGGGGAGGTGTGTGTGTTTGTGTGTGTGTGTGTGTGTGTGTGTGTGTGTGTGTCTGAAAGGAGGTGCCTTTGAGTAGAGAAACTGACTGGGAGTTAAGAAAGATCATAAGATTTAGTCCTTGACAGTTAACAAATTTTATCTTATTTATAGATTTTAAAAGCTAATACAAAAAACACTCGAGTGAGTACTGAGTAAAAGCACTGATCCCTGTGAACAGATGTGATGAGGGCATCTGCTTCCAATGTAGTAGACTGTGCTTGAATGAGCCAAGTAACTGGCAGTAAACTGTTGGCATTGTATGTGTATACTTTAGTATATCTATGTGATCATGAAAATTCTTTATATTAAAAATTATTTCCCATGGAATCACTGTTGCCATCTTTATGTCATTTTTCCTGAAGTGGAGTTAATAATACAGGGAACATTAAACTCTGAAGATTGAACCATGAATCTGTGGCCTTAAGGATTGTGCACTGCAGTTAAACTAAGAGGCTCTGCCTGCTCTGCTCTGTAAGCTGTGCACAAGAGCAAGGGGGTTAGCAAAGATGGTAGGATTTCAAAAGCAGAGAGCAGAATAAAGGCTGGGGGTTTTTTTGTTGGTGTAATACTTTTGGTTAAACAAACCTTGTAGTATTGCTATAATATTCTTTAGATTTCAAATGTTATATTCTTTGATACCAGTAAGTTTCTGCTGCTAGTCACTCACAAGTTATTTTATAGAAGCACATGTCTCAGGAGAGCAAGATGTATTTGTCCTAACTAGTAGCCTCCAACTTTCTCCCCATGTTGTCTGTGTGTGCGAGAGAGGGGGAAGGAGAGAGGGAGGAAGGGGAGAAGAAGAAGGAAGGAAAGAGGGGGGGCTGATTTCTAAGCTCTTCTTGGCTTATGTAAACAAAACATTCCCTGGCATGTCTTTACCCTGTGTCTGTGTGGTCTGGAACTTCAGGGTCTATGGGCCCACTAATGGCTGAACACAGGCCTCATCTGGCTTGACATGTGAATTCTTATGCCATCGCTCCCCCATGCATTGTTCCTCTTTCTCTTCTGACTCCTTTAAGAATCTTTCTCAAATATCAATATATTTATAGCATAAGGGAAAATATTCTTTTTATTTTGCAGCTTATTTGCTTTTAGTTCTGCCCTGGACACTGTGTTACTTAGACCCAAAGAGAAGACTGATGTAGAATATTACAGTGAGACTCAGGAGCTGCTGAGGACAGAGATAGTCAATCCTCTGAGAATGTAAGTACAAGATGGGTTTGTCTTCAGTTTGCATTCTGTTTGTTATTTTCTTGTGTAGTAATTCTTGCTGTGTGCTCATATAGTAAAAGATGAATAGAAATTAATTCTCATGTAGTATTGACTTTTTAAAACCTTTAGTCTTCTGCTTCTGTTTACTTCAGTGTATGTGATAAGTATATTCTATGAAATGACGTGAATTATTTGGTATCATGTATTATAGGTTAATAATAACACTGTACTAAAAGCAGATGAGGTATATTATAGTAATATGGTGTTTGTTTAAAAGAATATTTTTATGTCTTCCTCTACTCCTTTACTGATGTTAGTTGTAAATGTGCAGAAGATGATGTGGGAAGTCTTTGGTATGTGATGTTGGTGATGTGTGTTGACATCACAAGATGTTTAAGTGATGAAGAGTTAAGTCATACAATGATCATGAAACTAATAGGTCAGGAAGACAAGAGAACAAACTACGCAATTTAAAGGCCAGTTATGATCAATTTGAATTTTGTTATATACTTTTCTTAACAATGAAAATAAAGATTAATTTAATATATTTAAAAATAACAAAGTATATAAATTAAAGGAATATTCCAAATGTCCTACTGTGTCACATAACTAAGAAAGTAAAAGAATAAATTTCTCTATTTAGATACTTGTTTTCCCTAAATTCTGTAATCATTTTACCCTTTAAAATAAATATGTGCTTTGATTTTCACATTAATTATTTTGTCTTATGCAAATTTTAACCACTCAGACTTTTCTTTCACTATATAAATGGTACTACCAGTACAGGTCAAATCAACAACAAGGTGTATTATTACAGCTTTCCTTCTTTTTAAAACACCGTAAGCCTTTCCGTAATAGACTTAATATTCTTTGCATCATATTGTTCAAGCAGTCCAGAATTGTAGTTAGCATACTTTGTCACCCACTCTATGCCAAGAGATTGTCAGATGGCCTATGAGGTCAGGATGTGTCTTGCCAGACATGGTGGTATATCATTCACCTGTAATCCCAGCACTTGTTGGCTCAAGAGACTAAGGCAAGATCAGTTGAGCTCAGAAATTTGAGATATATTTCTGGTGTCTGAAAACTTACACCTGTTGTTTGGACGCAGGTTTTGCTGTATTGCAAGCGTCCCAAAAGCAGATTTTTTTTTTGTTGGTGGTTTTTGTTTGTTTGTTAGTTTGTTTAATTTTTTCCTTTTGTATTCCCAGTGACAAACATATTTTTACCTGAGTCATAGGTGTTTATTGATAAGTGAGTGAACAGCACTCTAAAAAGCAAGTACACAGTTAGTGATCAGCTGGCTCTGACTTACTCCGTTAAGCCCATAGTCTCCTATAATCAAACAAAGAGAATTTCTTAATTATGTTGACTGGTTTGATTGCAGACTTTAGATTTTTAGTATATCATCAATACCCCTTTTTCATATCTCTTATCCTACATATTGAAGTGACTTTTCTAAAATGTGGACATTCTATTTTATAAAATAAGTATTTTAATAATAAGTAAATGTTATTAATTAAAAAACATTCAGCAAGCGTTTTGAAATATTTTAGAGTTATATTAGTGCATGTTGTTTTGAAGGTGCCGTTCTGGATCTCAGTCTTTGACTTTCTAAAGTTTAGTAAGAAGCCTGCCACTGCATTTTTAAAATAACTGCCTAGTCTATTGATTTGTTTCACATGTTAGAATTGTATAGAAAGTATTTGATTATTAAGATATGCCATATAATCACTGTGCCAGTGTCTGTTAATTCATTTTTGTCAATATAGATATGGATATGTGTGTGCCACAAAGATTATGAAACTGAGGAAAATACTTGAAAAAGTTGAGGCTGCATCAGGATTTACCTCTGAAGAAAAAGGTGACTTTTCTAGTTTATGAATTTATGTTACTAAACAATATGTTAAATTATTTCCTGAAGTATATCTGTTTTATTTAAAGGGTTAATCTTAAATTAAAATTATTTGAGAGGGCTATGGATATATATCTCAGTGGTAGAGTATACAAGAGACCCTGGGTTTGATTTCCAGCACTGCAAAAATAAATGAAAAAATTTTTTTCTATGTGACATGCAAATTTCTCCTGGTATTGGAAATTGACTGTGATGTGTAGTAATTAAGAAAGTGGCTGACCCTACAGTAGATGACTGAAGTCCCTGCCGCTAGCAGTGGGGTGGAGTTGCCTCTCCTCCTGTGGGGAAGGCTGTCCTGAGCCACTCCCTATGCTTCTGCTTGAGCAGAGCTGTGGAAGAGCTGGACAGCGTTTCTGCCCACTCACAACTGGACAATTTCTCAGATCCAACTTCTGTCTTCAACTATGTTAACAGTGTTACTGTAGTCAGCTGTGATGTTTATACACATGATAATTACTGAAATGGAAGGAAAAATAGGGCTTATTTTAGGTGGTAGTCTACTGAAGCCCCCCAAAAGACATAAAAATGTTTTCACTGTGTGTGAATGAATATATTCTGCTAAATGGGACACCATGACAACAAAATGGAAAAGTAACATTTTATTATAACCTGTAAATAAAAGTTTTTCCCTTGTTAGGAAAGTTTGAAAAAACTAAACTTTTAATTAAAATAATTTTGAAGGAATGAAATTAAGTTCAGTGTAGAAATATGTTTGTCATAAAGAATAGAATGCCTTTTAAATTTTGTCTGTGACTTACTTGAATTTTTAATTTTTTTCTAGATCCTGAAGAATTTCTAAATATCCTGTTTCATGATATTTTAAGGGTTGAACCATTGTTAAAAATAAGGTAACTTTCAAGCTGTCTAGAAGCACTGGGAAGTAGATCTTCTTTTCCACTGCCATTCCTCAGTAGGAATGAAGTCCCTGCTGATATTCCTCAGTGTTATCTGAGTGTAGTTAAGCATTTTAAGGACAGATGTAGGTTTCCTTAGCTGCCATCCTTTCCCTGAGCTACACTTGCAGAGTGCAAGGTGAACCTGCCCTTTAATTAGCCCTAGTGAAGATGTGCCCACAACTTATTTACTTATGCAATTGAATAGGAATATTTTTTGGAAGCTCAGTTAATAAGCTTTTAAAGAGAATCTCTTATTCTAATTGAAAGTAAAAAAAAGAAAAAAGAAAGAAAAGAAAAGAAAAAAAACACCTGAGAAGGTTTTGTTGTTATTGTTGTTGTTTTAACTTCCTGTCACTTACAGAGCTCAGTTAGCTTTTTTTTTTTTCTTTTTAATTTTTTTGGTTTTTTGAGACAGGGTTTCTCTGTGTATCCCTGGCTGTCCTGGAACTCACTCTGTAGACCAGGCTGGCCTCGAACTCAGAAATCCGCCTGCCTCTGCCTCCTGAGTGCAGGGGGGATTAAAGGCGTGTGCCACCACGCCCGGCTCAGTTAGCTTTAAAGTAGCTCCCTAGTTCTCTGTTTAGTAACTTGATTCTTTGTTCTCTCCATGTTGAAAGTACTACCTGAGTTTACTGTGGTACAGTTCTTAATGAGATATTCTAAATGTCAGCACTTTCCAGGTCGTTTGAGAGGTCGCAGTGGTAGACCCCTCTCGATTTCAATCTTGGTTTCTCTGTTGAAAATGTTAGGAATATTTGTTCTGTCTACTTCCTTAAGATCCCAGCACTGCCGAGTCAGTTCTCTTACCTCTGTCTCAGTGATGCACTTTGAACCAGTGTTAAACTGGCTTGTGGGAACAAGGAAAGTGCACAGTGAAAGTTTGGTACTGCTTAGGAGCTTCTAACAAATGGCATTGAGTGTACATACTTAACAGCAAGTCAGAGTGGCTATAGCTTTCTATGTGCCTAGAAAATCAGAATTAACAAGAGTTTATTTATAATCTGGCCATTTAAAAAGTAATCATGGAAACATCAGTAACTTTTTTTTGTTCCTTGAAGCATATAGAAAATTGAAAATTTTATGTTTTAGGAAAGAAAAATAGGCAACAATCAAGTTTTTAAAAGTAGAGTTAAAAAAAAGATTTACACTAAGCTAAAAGGTAGATTTGGTTAGTGAGAAAGAATAAATAATTAAAGATGTTAGGTTCTTTTTCAAAATAACTTGCATTTTGACAGAATCTAACCTATTGTCTTTTTTTTGAAACTCACGAAAATGATTTTCGAGTTTTCTACAAAATGAAGTGGGTAAAATGCCATCAGGTTTTTTTTTTTTTTTTTAAAAACAAACTTTATTGATTGTTTGTGAGTTTCACATCATACACCCCAAGCCTGTTCATCTCCCCACCCCTGGCAACCTCCCCCCGCCAAAATAAAAAAAAAAAAACCTACAAACAAACAAAACAAAACAAAGCATAGAAACCATCCCATCGTGGAAGCTGTGGTATACGACAGTGTGACCCACAGTCCGTCCCTCTGTCCACACAGCTTCACTTGAAAATGTTCATTGAAGCGAGTCACTGGTCTGGTTCATGAACTCTAGCGTCTGTGACACCATCAGTTTTGAAGCTCATTGGGACTCCTCCTGGTTGTCCTGCTGTTGCTCTGTTAAACAGAGATCCTGCAACTCTGGATCAGCAGAACTGGCCCTTTCATGTGTCCCATTTGCAGATGACATAGATTTTGAAGTAGACCAACTCAGAGCCCTGGATCTGGACCTGGGTGGTAGCTGAGCTAGCCAGTATACTTACTGCCTCTCACTTATACACACCACTAGGGTGAGCTCTCCAGCACTGCCCAGGCTAGGCCACCCAGTGCTGCCTTTAACAGGAGGAAGGGTCAGCTCTCCTGCTCTCCTGCCCTCAGGGCCTGCTCAGCCACACACACACCTCCAGAGTCAGCTTCTCCTTGATGCCCAGTCAGAGTGCTGGGCCCACTCTGCCAAGTGCTGCAGCCAGTGAGGGTGTGGGTTAGCTCTCCTGCTTTCACATCCTAACGGCTGGCCCACCAGAGCCTTCACCATCAGGGTTAGCTATCTTCCTCTCATGCCCTTGTGATCAGCTCTCCTACTACTGCAGATGGTGAGGGGAGGAGGAGGGCATCACCCCTGCACCCTCACTACCCCACAATAGATGAGTGGTAGGGCCAGCTCTCCCACACTCTTGGCCTCAGGGCTGGCTCACACATGCTGCTTACCCCCCACCCCCCGCCACTGACCAGGGTCAGCACTACTGTGTTGACCAGGGGAGATATAGGGCCCACACTCCTGAGTGCTGCACCAGTGAGTGGCAGGGCCAACTCACCTGCTCTCATGACTCTAGGGCCAGCTCTCCTGACTACCATAGGTGTAGGGTTCTTTTATTTAAAAAAAAAAGGATTATAATTTGTGAAGGAAAAACAATAAACATTAAAATATATAATTGGAAGTATTTATTAATAAACTTAAATAGGAAGCTTAGTGGTATTGAAAGAAAAGAAATATGATATAGGACATCTAGTAGGTAGTTTGGGAAGAAAACATTATTTTTCCATCTTTTAAGTTTTGTATTTGTTTTGCCCTGCAATTGTGGCCTTAGTTATCTCCATGGCTAGCCTGTAACATGCTGTGTAGACCAGACTGGTCTCATCTGCCTGTGCTTCCTGAGTGCTGGTATTAAAGGCATATGCCACCATACTGAGACTCCTTTAAAAGGTTTTTTAGAACATAGATTTATTAAGGAAAAGCAAGAAAAAAACTCCTGAGAAAGAAGGGACTTCAGAAGAGGAATAACCTGTTTGTCATTTACCGAAATAAACTGAGAATGCTTAAAATCGTTTTTAAAATTTTCCCCTTAGTCTAGCCATATCTAAGAGACATCAGACTTCCCAGGCTTAATCTAAGCTGAATACTGCAGTAATTCTCAGAAGTAAGACCATGTCTGATACTGTTCAGAGTGTGAAGGCCTTTCTGGAATTGGGAAAGGCGTCTGGGCAGTTCTTTACCCTCCCCCTCACACTTCCAAGCAACCTGTTTATAATTCCACCAACTCCTTCCTAAAGACTGTAAGATGGGATTTTGAGTTCTTCTTATTCTCCCAAGTGCCATTCTTGTCTTTATGAGGGAGGTCAGCTAATAGGGGGCTGAATACTGTCTTAGTTAGGGTGTCACTGCTGTGAAAAGGATACCATGACCAAGGCAACTCTTATAAGGACGACATTCAGTTGGGGCTGGCTTACAGTTTCAGAGGTTCAGTCCATTATCATCATGGTGGGAGCATGGCAGCATCCAGGCAGACATGGAGCTGGAGAGGAAGCTAAGAGTTCTACATCTTAATTGGAAGGCAGGCAGCCAGGAGGAGGCTCTCTTCTACACCTCGGGGAACTTAGGGACTAGGAGCTCTCAAACCCAACTACACAGTGGTACATTCCTCCAACAAGGCCACACCTATTCATTTAAAAAATAATTTTAATTTTGTTTTAAAATTATATGTGTGATTGCAGTGTCCATAGAGGCTAGAAGATGTAGAGTCACCTGAAGCAGGAGTTACAAACTCCCTCTTGTGGGTTTTGGGAACTGAACTCTGGGCCTCTGTAAGAGCAGTGTGCTGTCTTAACTGCTCAGACATTTCCTACCACTTTTGGTTGTGAGCCTTAGATATTTTTGTTTTTGATTTTTTTTTTTTTTGTCTTTTAATGGATGAGCTCTTTCTCCAGCCCCAGACATACAATTTTAAAGCTATTACTTTTTACTTTTCATCCCTGTAGACTTTTGGCCATCTTTAATACAGATTGTATTCATTCTAACTTTAGAAGTCTTAATAATCTTTAATAGTTCCAATACTGTTTAAACACTGTTCAAGTGTATGGTCTTTTTAACTGTGAGCCCCTGGGAAAAAATGAATAAACAGGTTTCCTACTTCAGCTTATAGTGGTGCAGGGGAGGCTTCTAATTTCCAAAAGCAGGAGTTGAGGGACAGAGCAAGAAAAGGTCTGACCAAAGCCAGATGACACCAGTACTATGGCCACTAAGGCAGGGCCATCCAAGCTCCTTGTAGCACCAGTGATGACATCATGAGCCGTGTGCTTCCCATGGAGCTGCAGGACCTAGGTATTCTCAGATGAGTGAGTACAGGACTTCAGGACCCACCTACTATGGTCTGAACCACAAAGACAGACCCAAACCACTGTAATCCATGAGTTTTTATATTAATATTTGTAAAATGTAGATGTCCATTTTTTAAAAGTCACCAAATTTATATTCATGTGCTCTTGGCTTGTCCCTAGTGGGAGAGTATACAATCCAACTGGCATGGTTTGGTACAACTTGACAACTTTGTTATGATTCTGCAGGTTCTTTCAGACTTTTAAAACTCAAGCCATAAAGTTATTTAATTTTTTGTCATTTTCTAAAAATTTCATAAACTATATTGTATGTTTAGTGTGCTTCCCCCATACCTCCATCCCTTCACGTCCCTTTTCATGTCTTCTTCCTGATAGTCCCTTTGTTCCCTAGACAGCTTCATAATACGTTCATGTCATATACACATAAATGCTTTGTACAAATCTATGTAAAATCTAGGAACCATAAATGAGACAAAACATACATTGTTTCTCTTTATAGTACTGCTTTAGCTTATTTAATATGATTATTTCCAGTTACATTCATTTTTCTATGACCGATATATTTTGTTCTTTATGGTTGAGAAGACCTCCAGTGTGTATTTCTAGCCCAGACACTCTTGTTTAAAAAAAAAAAAAAAGATAAATAGTACTGAAAGAGTAAAAATAAATCCTCTTAGTAGTGTTAGTTTTAAGGATTACTACTAAGATTTTAAGGGATGGGAGATGTTACAGTGTTCACTGTGATGGGAATTTGTAGACTTTTATGTGGTATTTATCAGGTCAGTGGGCGACCATCTAAGGAGTACTTGGTAGCTACAAGGCTAGAGGACAGTTGTTAGGGTCCTTGGGCTTCACACCTTGTGCTGTTTAGCTTGCTAGAAAATTGTCCTTCTGTATCTCTTGGGACCTTTATTTTAGGGAGTAAAAAGAAGTTGATCTAGAAAGTGTAAGAGTCTGTCATTGAGCCATTTAAGCATTTGCTTTAATCATTAAAAGCAGCTTACTGCTTTCTAGATTTGGAGAGAGAAATCGAACTGATTATTGTTTACATAGTGTTTCTTGACTGGGATATTAGTCTACATTTTCTTGTGATCACAGAGAGGACTTGTGAATAATTTGTGAATAAGGCAGAAGGAATAATTTATGAGGTTTTCTGCATACGTGCATTTAATTATCTCATCCAAATCATTGTCTTTTACCTGGCATTTGGATGATGCAGAGCTGCACATCTGTATCATGGTATTGTATTTTCAGGTCTTGCCAGCTGGCTTGATATTGTAATTCAATCATTTAGTGGATAGCTTACGTACATTTCTTTCTGATACTCTTAGATCAGCAGGTCAAAAAGTTCAAGACTGTAACTTCTATCAAATTTTTATGGAAAAAAACGAGAAAGTTGGAGTACCCACAATTCAGCAGTTACTAGAATGGTCTTTTATCAACAGCAACCTGAAATTTGCAGAGGTTAGTGATTCTGTCTTCTTGTTGTTTTATTTCTTAGCAGTGGTCAGTAGAGGGTGTTAAACTCAGGGCTTGTACCTACTACCCTGAGTGCTGCCCCGCTCAACCACACCCAGCTCTCACACTGTTAAGGAAACACACACATAAAATTGTGTTCCAACTTTGTTCTCTTTTAAGAAAGCTCTTTAGCTTAAGTTGAAATGTTTTGGATTTAGGTGCTAAGTCGGGGAATATCTAGTGTTTAACCTGAAGACCTTGAAAGGTGCTTAATCCCAAAGATATACATATACATATACATGTTTATGTTTTTAGTTGTCATTTTACCCAAGCATATTATCTAAACATTTAGAAGGTAATGCTGCTTTTCTCCCTTTGTTAAAGATAAAATTCCAGTGAAATCTTCTGTGTGGGTTTGTTAGTGAATGTAATAGAAGACTTTCTTTTACCTGAATGAATGGTTTCCATAGTGTGTACCGTGGTCTGTTGCTGGAACGCTCATCTCACTTACTTTGCTGATGTATAGGTAGCATTTTCTATGATGGTGTCTGACAGGAAAGTCTGGAGATCCTGTAGCTCATTGCTGCTCTGTGTCCACACTGCACAGTCACATGTGGGCCGACAGCACTGTGCTGAAACCACTGCTGGGTTTGACAGCTGTGAACACTTCAGTTTCAGAGGGAAACTTGTTTTTGCACTTTTTCCCCTTAGTGCAGGAGACAAGACTCAAGGCTGTGGGCATGCTACTATTTTAAGCTGAGGAGGCCCCAGACCTGTAGGACTGTGATTTCTAAAACGATGTATCTATTGTTGTTGTTGTTACTATTATTATCAATAACACTATTATTTTTTATTATTTTTAGGCACCATCATGCTTGATTATCCAAATGCCTCGGTTTGGAAAAGACTTTAAACTATTTAAAAAAATTTTTCCTTCCCTGGAATTAAATATAACAGATTTACTTGAAGACAGTAAGTATATAGTCCTTTGTTGTTTTTGTTTTAGAAATGGCCTCATTAGTTGTGGATATAGTACTTTGACACTCAATGCAGTACCTGAAGAGCTTGGAAATATTAAGCCAATAATTTGAGTGCTGAGAATTTATTCTGAAAAGAGTAGAGGTAAAAACACTTCAAATGCAAGGTCACTTATCATTATATGATAAGAAAGTAGAGACAAGTAAATGTTAGTCAGAGGCCAGAGGTTAACTGGACTATTCTTCATATAGAGCTACTACCATTAAACACATGAGTATGAGGACAACACACATGCAAACCATTGTAAGTGGAAGGAAAGTGCATTGGGAGGCGGAGTAGGAGACATGTATGACATACAAATGCACTGGATACACACAGGTATATAGATATTCAGACATACAAGTGTTAGAGAAAGTTTATAATAATGGCAGTGCGTTTCTCTTGTTGACTAAGATCATATGTGCTATCAGTTTTCTTTATACTTTCTTTATATTTCTTGGGTATTTTATGACCAGAGAAACAGTCTTAGAATAGGTTATCAAAAATGATTATTTGAAAAAAATATCCTAAAAATATTACAAATACAGGAAATCCAAATGAAATTTTAAGAGGATCAGAAGGGGCTAGGCCTCCCCCTCCCCCAGAGCATTTTTAGTGACAGAATACCTTTTTGTTTTTTCATTTTTTTCATTTATTTATTCACTTTATATTCCAATATCAGCCCCCTCCTCCCAGTGCCCCTTCACACACACAGATCCTCCCTCTCTCCCTCTGCTCTCCCCTTCTCCTCTGAGAAGGGAGAGCTCGCCCTCTCTGAGCATCACGCCCCACCTCACTCCAGCACATCTTATTTAGTCACTTAACATTTGTCATCAATCTTGAAGGACTGTTTCACTGAACACAGAATTCTATGTTCACAGGATTTGCTGCCTTTTACAATACCCCTGGCTGGCTGGCAGGCATAGCCTCTAATGAAAAATTAGCAGTGTTTGGGTCATTGTTTGCGGCTTCATAATTTATTTTTCTCTGCCTGCTTTTTTAAAAAATTTGATATTCTCTTTATTTCAAATGTTATCCCATTTCCTGGTTTCCCCTCTGAAAACCCCCAGCCCCTCCCCCTGCTCACCAACCCACCCACTCCTGGTTAGTGCAGAGTTCTATCAGACCTTCAAAGAAGACCTAATACCAGTACTCCTCAAATTATTCCACAAAATAGAAACAGAAGGTACTCTACCCAATTCATTCTATGAAGCCACAGTTACTCTAATACCTAAACCACACAAAGACCCAACAAAGAAAGAGAACTTCAGACCAATTTCCCTTATGATTATTGATGCAAAACTACTCAATAAAGTTCTCGCAAACTGAATCCAAAACACATCAAAACAATCAACCATCATGATCAAGTAGGCTTCATCCCAGGGATGCAGGAATGGTTCAATATAAGGAAATCCATCAATGTTATCCACTATATAAACAAACTCAAAGGGAAAAAACCATATGAGCATTTCATTAGATTCTGAGAAAGCATTTGACAAAATCCAACACCCTTCATGATAAAAGTCTTGGAAAGATCAGGAATTCAAGGCCCATACCTAAACATAGTAAAAGCAATCTGCAGCAAACCAGTAGCCAACATCAAACTAAATGGTGAGAAACTTGAAGCAATCCCACTAAAATCAGGGACTAGACAAGGCTGCCCACTCTATTCTCCCTATCTATTCAATATAGTACTTGAAGTACTATAGCCAGAGCAATTAGACAACAAAAGGAGATCACGGGGATGCAAACTGGAAAGGAAGAAGTCAAAATATCACTATTTGCAGATGATATGATAGTATACTTAAGTGATCTCAAAATTTCCAACAAAGAACTCCTAAACCTGATAAACAACTTCAGTGAAGTAGCTGGATTTGTTTAACTCAAACAAATCAGTGACTTTCCTCTACACAAAGAGTAAACAGGTTAAGAAAGAAATTAGGGAAACAACACCCTTCACAGTAGTCACAAATAATATAATATACCTTGGTGTGACTCTTAACTAAGCAAGTGAAAGATCTATATGACAAGAACTTCAAGTCTCTGAAGAAAGAAATCAAAGAAGATCTCAGAAGATGGAAAGATCTCCCACGCTCATGGATTGGCAGGATTAATATAATAAAAATGGCCATCTTGCTAATAAAAGCAATCTACAGATTGAGTGCAATCCCCATCAAAATTCCAACTCAATTATTCACAGAGTTAGAGCAATTTGCAAATTCATCTGGAATAACAAAAAACCTAAGATAGCGAAAACTATTCTCAACAATAAAAGAACTTCTGGTGGAATCACCATCCTTGACCTCAAGCTGTATTACAGAGCAATTGTGATAAAAACTATGGTATTGGTACAGTGACAGGCAGGTAGAATACCTTTTTAAAAGGCTACTTCCTCCCCTTTCTGCATATGGTAGCTCCCAGGCAGTGCCGCATCTGTGGAGGACTTGCGATGTATGAGTGCAGAGAGTGCTATGATGACCCGGACATCTCAGCTGGGAAGATCAAGCAGTTCTGTAAGACCTGCAGCACTCAGGTAATCTGTACTTACCTGGTGGGCATGCCCTGTAGAAGTCATCTACTGACTGTCCACTATATTTTTGGACTTGAAAGCCTTTCAGAATCAAAGTACATTCATAGTAAATGTTCTTGCTCATGTCTCTTCTGTTGGTATGTGTGTGTGAGAGACATACTTGGCTGTGTTTATAAGAGCTGTGCTCAATGAAAGTGGCTAGAGTCTGCTCCCGTGAAAGATGGTATTAGCTCACGTGTGGTGTTTTCTTCATGGTTCCTTTTAGGTTCACCTTCATCCCAGGAGGTTGAATCATTCTTATCATCCAGTATCACTTCCCAAAGACTTGCCTGACTGGGACTGGAGACATGGCTGCATCCCCTGTCAGAAGATGGAGTTATTTGCTGTTCTCTGCATAGAAACAAGCCATTATGTTGCTTTTGTGAAGTATGGGAAGGATGACTCTGCCTGGCTCTTCTTTGACAGCATGGCGGATCGAGACGGTATTAAACACCTTCCTTTTGTACTCAGCATCCTTAGGGGTGTATTGCTTCCTAGTGAGAACACGTGTGTGAAGTAATAGGTTGTTTTGTGAGAAAATCCTTTAAGGAATAGCATGGTGCTACAGACTTTAGTCTTTGAAGTGTATTAATAATTTAGCTACCCAAACTAAGGAACAATGTTGTGACATCTTGGCACTTAAACAGATTTGTTAAAGAGTGCTATCTAAGATCTCAGCATTTGGGAGGTAGAGGATTGTGAATTAGAGGCCAGTGTGTGGTACATAATGAGAATATTTTTCAATTTGCCCCACCTCAAAAAAAATGCTAAGATTCTTCCTTTAGAGCTGATTTTACGGTCTGCTTCCTTTCAGTTCTGTATACACTGTAGTAGTCATTTATTGAGCACCTGTATGCCAAGCTCAGTGGGAATACTGCAGTTGTAGAAATATGCCTGCTTTTCTGTTGTCTTAAAGTTTAGTGATGAAGATTGCATGGTTTGCATTTAACTCATTCTTCCTGATCTCCTGCATTCCATTTCATGAAGAAACCTTTATCTAATGAGCTGTTCCTAGGAAGCTTAGTCATTTCTTAATACACAGTTCAGTATCAGGACCTCAAAAAGTTTTGGAAATAAAATACTTGTCACAGTACACCCAACCCCCCCAACCCCTATTTCTAAAGGTATTCTCCCAAGCTCTAGTCCCTAAGGGCTTCTGGTGTGGCTCTCTAATAACCAGAGGCTCCTAGTAGCACCTCCTTGACCAGAGACACAAGACCAGCAGTTCTCCATCTCTTCCCAGCTCTCCGACACCTGAGGGGCACATCCACCCCTCCTGTGCATATGCTTCACCCAGTCAGTATCAGCAGCATGGCATTTGGGAAAGCACTGGGGAGAGTAAATCCAAACAGGCTTTCCGTAATCCAGTCATCAAAGCATACACAATCAGTGCGCTTTCTGCTGATCAGGAAGTGTGCAAGTATTCCCTTAAAACATAGGGAAACAGCAGTGTGCATTACTAGGTGTTTCAAAAACTGGGCATTTTTGTGGAAAAGAATGTCAGGCTGTTGGTGTGTGAGAGGGACTTGCAGGTATGAGGAGTCAAGACTGTGCATACAGTGGGTAGCAGCCTGCAAACCAGGCCTGTCTTAAATATGTGTTCTTTCAACAGTTTTATTCACCTTTGCCTGTGGAACCCTCTCAGAAACCAAGGAGACTATAATTCTAGAAACTGGAAGTCAAAGAAAGATTTCCTTCCAATTTTCAGAGTCAGTACTCATTAAATTCTAGGACAGTAGAATTGTTCAGGTAGGACAGGGTGCCAGGACTTAGGCGTTCACTTCCCTAAAGAGATTTCACTGCCCCTCTCTCTAGGTGGTCAGAATGGCTTCAACATTCCACAAGTGACGCCCTGCCCAGAAGTGGGAGAGTACTTGAAGATGTCTCTGGAGGACCTGCACTCTTTGGACTCCAGAAGGATTCAAGGCTGTGCGCGCAGACTTCTTTGCGATGCATACATGTGCATGTACCAGAGTCCAACCATGAGCCTGTACAAATAACCAGGTCATCCGCAGTGGGCAGAGACAGCACAAACCTTAGTGCTGTGTCTTCCTCCAGCTTGTGGTTCTGTCCGGTGCCCATTGCCGGCAATGGGTGTCTCTTTTAATGATGGCCCTTCAGCAAAGGATTCCTGTGTTTCCAAACAAATTGCTTTTGTGTTCCTGAAGTATTTAATAAGAAGCATTTTGCACTCTAGGAAGTATGTTTGTGTTGATTTTTTAAGAAGTCTAAATGGATTTATTAATATCTGAAACTTTAAGTTAACTGCATTGATGATACAATATTTTTGGAAGCATACAATTTTAATTGTGATGTCTAAATCCTCTCTTAGTCCATTGAGGATGTAAATAAATATTTCTTCTTATGGACCAAGGATATGAAATCATTTTTCTTTTGTAGCTAATGATTGCCTTGAGAAAGACATAATATGGTTTTATTAAGAGTACCTTTACTCCAGTTGTTGAAGGTGTGCTGAGTTTAATTGTTAATTTTCCTATATAGTGCTGATTTCCTGCATGTCTGT
Organism: Mus pahari; assembly: GCF_900095145.1. Taxonomy (NCBI): domain Eukaryota; kingdom Metazoa; phylum Chordata; class Mammalia; order Rodentia; family Muridae; genus Mus; species Mus pahari. The sequence goes on from NC_034609.1 coordinate 13,086,676, forward strand.
ACTTTGCTGAGTTTCTGTGTTTCTGCAGCAGTGGTCAGAACATGCTGAAATTCCTTTCATGGTGTTATTTTTTATTTGTCCTGGTTTTGAGATAAATGAGTGACTCTGTCATAAAATGTCCATTTTTGATGTGTTCTTGAAGAATTAGGGTACAAAGCAAGCATCTTAGTCATAGTGACAACTGTTACTGAACAGGCTTTCTGTAGGGGCTCCTAGGTATGGGACGACATGCAGTGGTTTCTGAAATGACTGAGCGATAAGTAAATTATATATTCTTAGACAAATCGACAGTCCAGAGAAAGTAAAGCTGGCTCAGAGTTAGCACCAACATTTCCCTGAAAAAAAAAAATGTGTTAGGTGTTTAAAACTCTCATCGCAAATAAATTATTTTTAGTTTAAGTGAATTTTTCTTAATTTAAATAAGACTAATATTTTTGTTTGACTGAAGACCCTTCTACTCTCTGATGTCAGTTTGGTGTCACTTGAAACAATGACAACCACATCAGCATGTTACTGTAATGTCAGTGATGGAGAAAATGGATGTCATCTTAGGACTGCTTGTAGTGTATGTATAGACCGTGGTGGATGCTGTAGAGTGCTTGTTGTCTGAGTGTTGTTTTGTGGTATGGCTGTCTCTCTGAATAATGTCAACCTTACAGAAAGAGAAGGTGTTATATGTGTAACATATGGCTTTATAAAAGATTTAATGTCAAAAGAGTCTATAAATATTGCTGTTATTTTTAAAGGCACTTTGCTCCTTGGTTTTTATTATTCCATTTTACTGGCGTGTATTAGCTTTATAAATCACAACACACAAAACTCTTCCACCTTGTAATCTGTACTTTTGCAATGGAAAAGTGCGTATACTGTGCACAGACTTTTATATAGCTGGATGCCTAGACTGGAGGGAGAGGCCATGACTAGATATCAGTAAAGCCTTTTAGCTAGAAGCGGGCCTTGCCTGCATCCTCCTGGGACAGGTGAGAGCAGTAAGCACAGGGTCTGAGCTTGCACACTGACCAGAATTCAGTTACCCTGTAATAAGTATGTATTTAATGAGTCTGTTAGTGTGACTATGAAAGGGTTAACTGAAGAATGATCAGGTCTTTGTTTATAGGCAAGCCTTGCTTAACAGTGAAGGGGAGGGGGCTGAGGGAAAGCTTTTTTTTTTTTTTTTTTTTTACATTTCAGAAATGGAGGCAAAATCCATGTGCAAAGAGACTAGCTACTTGGCTTTCAGAGCAGAGAATCAGAGCTTGTTTGCAGTGGTTCTGAAGTTGGGGTGGCACTTTGTGGGTGAGGAGGACCATGTCCACAGGCAATCCCTAAGCAAGATTGTCTCGAAATTGCACTATGTCCTTTAGCAGTAGTGGGTGTGTAGGGGCACACGGGGGAACACCCACTTGCAGTGGCTGGGGAGGCCTGAGGACCACAGGCCAGCAGGAACTGTCTCCCATGCCTTCTTGTCCCTCTGGATAGCCCCTCCTCATTCCTTGTCTCAGCAGAGCCTGATTTGCCCCTGGGGCAATGGTGTTGGACTGTGTGGTACAGATAGCCCTCGTGCCTGTGCATTACTTTAATTTTGTAATCTTAGGTTTTCCTTTTGAGTGTCCTCCTTATCAAGATGGTAGTGTAGTAGGATTGTTTTACTCACAACATGGTTTAGGGTCCATAGCTACAAATAGGAAATATAAGAATTCTATTTCTCTGTGAGGCAAATCTTTATATATGTATGGAGAGTCAGGAGGATGGACAAAGGGAGAGGGAAGGGGCCCAGGCACATTTTTAATCCAAAAGCTGCAAAGTGTTGAGTTCCTCACTGCCAGCTTCATAGAGAGTCCAGCTCAATTCACAAAGTATTTCTAAGTTGGGGAAATGCATTGAGAAACAGAGCGACATATCTGTGTATTGGTGATTGCTATGCATTTTATCCTCAGAGTAGCCTGGGGTTTTTATTACACGTTTGCCAAGTGCTTAGGTAAATGGCCGGGCTCCTTTTACCTCTGACTTCTGGAGCTTGTCAATTCTCTGGTTGACTGAATGTGGCGTTTTCATAAATCTAGGAGCAGCAGCCCTCCCAGCTGCAATTTAGTAAGCAGATAGATAGGCTTGCATCTATTTGCATCTTCCTACACTGAGCTGGGAGTGCAAAACCCAGTACTTGGCCTTGGTGAATAACTGCCAACAAGTATTTATGGGATATTTATTAGGTGGCTCGCATATGGCATGGGGCCTATGAGACCTGGGGCCTGCTCTCATACAGCTTACTGCTCAGTTTCTATACCAGAGCATCTGTTGGTGCTTCTTAGCCTAGGTGTGGGTGACAGGCATGTCTGGGGACCACTTTGAGAGACAACCCAGCGTAACCTTAGTGCAAAAGACTAAGTCAAAAATCCTGGGTTCTTTCTCCATCACTTGCTCTGTAGCTGAACTACACCTTGATTCTTGAGCTTCAGTGTCTTGTTCTGTCTGATGAAGGGGTTGGATATGAAGTTGGATAGGTGTAAGCAGTACAAATCGTCAGGGTTCCAGGCCGTGCCTGATACATCTGAGTTTTTGCTGGAGGTAGGAAATCTCAACTCAGAAGCTCATCCACAGAAAACAGTGACCGGCAGCGGGTATGGAGTCATAGGCTGGAGGGCTTCAAAAACCCCTTCTCCTTCTGTTACTGTTATCCATGGCAGTCACTCTTGTGTAAGTGTGAAGGTGTGGTTACTGATTCAGTGAGGATCTGTGTTTACATAGGACCTGATAGAAGTGCGTTTGGTATGTGTTCCTCCACCCTGTATTGCTGGAGAGATTAGCAATCGTAGGTATACACGGAAGTGTCAGGATGTTCAATGGTGCGCACTTGGATGTTTCTTTTCACTCTATTTCTATAGAAACAGGTTCTGGGAGCCAGAGAAGTATAAAAAAATAAAATTCCCTGAGCTCACCTCTCTCTACTATTTGATAATGCAAACATTTAAATTCTTGGGAAGATTTTTCCTTCCCAACCCCACCCCTAGTATCAGGTCAGAATAGGATTTCCTTCTTAGAGAAGGTAGGTCATGAGGCCTGCAATAAAAAACCAAGGTGGCTTTCCTTGGTCTTTGTGATTCCAGCACCGTCCCCAGCTCTTCGCCAGTGAAGGAATTCTTTAGTTCCATAATGCAGCCGGGGTGGGTGGAGAAGAGGCTGTTACAGTGGGAGCCTGTGAGAAAAGAGGGTTGGAGGAGGCAGAGGACAGGGCTCACAGAAGGTAAGCCTATGGCTCTGGGCATTGGCCCTCATGAGCATGGCTTCCTGTAAGGGGCTTCCCCTTGCTCCTGTGTGAGCATCTGTCCGTTGTCTTACTGGGTTGGGGACCTGGGTGGAGATGTTAGGGGAGATATCTTAGTCTTGTTATAAACTCTAGACTTGCTAAAAGGTTCTCTTGAGTCCAAATGCAGTGCTGGAGAGTGAGAAGCAGAACTGGCCAGTAGTGAACGGTGGCATTGTGGATGAGAAGCCCTTTCTGGTGGCCTTAAATAGCAGCGCTGGTCCTCGAGTGCCACAGGGTCCCCCACCTCCATCCTGGCAGTGCTGATGGGCTTGTTTCAGCATAGTTTGGTTTTCATTCTCATTTAGGTAAAAGGGCTGTTGATGGAGGGATTATCCTTCCAGGCACCAGGGGCTTCAGCACAGTCCCCTGTGCTTTTAAACACTGTTGACTTTCATTAGTTACTCTAAAGGGGTTTATACTGGAGAATACAGCTCTCTTTGGTTTCATATTATGAAACAGCTTTGTACTGTGGAATGCTGACTCTGAAAGCCTCCCTCGTAGCAGAACCAAACATATATATATATATATATATATAATCTCCCTGGGAGGTGGTTATTATCAAGCGGACCCAAAGGAGTGCAGTATGTGTTCCAGTCCCTTTTCTGGTACCTTGTTCAACATTCTTTTTGCCTGAAGAACATCATTTTCATGAATAGCATCACGTAAACAATCCCTTGCTTTCAGAATGCTCCAGTTTAGCCTTAATTTTGTTAACCTTGGAGAGGAGTGGAGCGCTGCTATAAGAAGAAATGTACCATGTACTGTTTCTGTATTATTAAAGTGCAGTTTTTATGCTTCTCTCTCTTTGATTTCTTTAGGGGAAGGGTCTTGGAGTTAGGGAAACACAGGAACTGGTTCTTTACAACTTCTCAAGTGCTTAAATCAGAAAGCCCCTGGGAAACACTAGCCACAGTTGTCTTCCTCAAGCTTCCAGGCCCACACTGCGTCTAGGAAGTGTTTCAGGATCTAGTCATTAGACTCTGCCCACTCCGGTGCTGCTGGAGATGGCTCATAGCCAGCGGTCTTTAAGCCTCCAACCACAGTTGCTCCTCCTGTGCTTATACCTGTGGATGTGACCTGTACAGAGGCTGTACTCTGGGGCTAAAGGCTGCAAAGAATGTGCCTGCTTCTCTGTAATGCCCAGGGAATGATCAAGCACATGACATTTTAGGGACTGAAATTTTACTCCAAGCCCCTGTTAGGTAACAAAATGCATGACCAGTCCTCCTTCCTTAGAGGCCAAGCCCCTTAGTGCATACTAGAAGGGAATCTAAAATGATCTGAGTGTTGCTAGTCTAGTGTGTCAAGGTTTCTGTTTAGAAAACCCACAGCTGGATGGACCTGCTGATAACAATGTGGGCTGTTGTGCAGCTCTACCTATGCTTGGTGGATCCAAAGGCTGGCATACATTTTCACAGATCCCATTCTTACATTTGGGCACATCGATGTGACATAGTGTGTTCACTGCCCATCTATGGATCTGGACAGCCCAGTGAAAACCAGTCTTTGTTGAGAGCTCACCAGCCAGAGGAACTCTGGTCCCACCCTTGACCTCTGCCTAGACTCCTGACACAATCTGAAGGATGGGATGCATGGTCCAGAGTTAGGGTTCTCCATCTTGGCCATAGGGCAGGTCTACACTGGGTTTATTCCTGGTGCTCATGCTCGCTGCATGTAGGGCCACAGGAATATCTGAAGGTGGCCCAGAGGTAGGTATTTGTCAGGGCTCTTTTCACTAGTCCAGTGTGCAGTCAAGTAGGAAGCAGTTACGGACAGAGTTTTCCAAGGTAAGCAATCCACACAGTATCCCTAATGAGAACCATCTGCTCCGGTGGAAGATAGGACTGTGGACACAGCTCCAGAGGGGAAGTAGACAAATCTATGGAGAAGCTGCTGGTCTAGACTTTCAAGAAAGATCCCTGGGCCTAGTTAGGGTGGATGTGTGTTGGATGTAGGACAGAAGCAGGGATGGAAGAAGGTTTGAATGAAGAATGCTGACATGGAGCTGGAGGATGCTCAGTGGTTATGAGCACTGGTTGCTTTGCCACCAGACCTGAGAGCAATCTCTACACCCACTTGATGGCTCACAGCCATCTGCAACTCCAGTCCCAGGGGGATCTGGCACCCTCTTCTGGCCTCCACAGGCACTGGTACAATACAGTGCACAGCCATACATTCAGGCCAAACACCCATACACATAATTTTTAAAAAAAGTGTTTAAAGAGTACAGATATGGGCATCGTGAAGATGCAATTTGTTTCATTTAGGAAACATTCCAAAATGTGTGTGGACTCCAGATGTTCCAAATGTCATTCAAAAGAATTCAAAAGAATAGCCCACCAGGATGAGTAGGGAAAGGTGTCCCTGAGAAGGACAGTTTGGGAGAGTTTCTTGCCTGTCTTAATCTGTTGGTGAACTGCAGGTTTGGGTGGGTTGCCAGTGGTGGGGGGCTGCTTTACAATGCTCAGTGTTGATGGAAGGGGTTGTTTCTGGGACTGATGAAAGCAAGGAGAAAGGTGAAGACTGACCTGGATAGTATAGAATCAGTAATTTCTCTTAGCAAGGGGCTTTCCTCACAGAGTACAACTAAAATCTGCAAAGATTTTTATCTGTTGACAGTACCAATTTTCAAGACTTTAGTGCCACCGTGGTGTGCTCTTCTTGGGGGCTAGTTGATCTTACCAGCCTGTAGAATAAATGCAGCCAGGCCTTGACCCTGCACCCACAGTTTGCCTCTCAGCTCTGTGTTCTGCTGGCTCCAGAGGGTCAGACCTGCTCCGTGGGTTGTCATGGGGTGAGATTATAATAAGAAGCATTGTACTGTAGACAAATGCACTGTTACCGAACAGGCAGTCTCCTCAGAAAGGCACTGGGAGAGATCTTCAAGGCAATGGCTGGGAGCTGGGAGGATGGCAAAAGCGCGGGTAGAGTATGGGGGACATGGGGGACAACCCTGTTGGTCCCTGGTGCTTGTCTTGTAGGGTAAACATCCACACCATGCACTTGCAAGCTCAGCAGACAGAATTGGAAAAAGAGACATAGAAAGTTTCTCCCCAAAATGGCAGAGCATGTCAACACTGAATGCTAGAATCCAGACCAGGGCTCTGCACACTGTGTGAGGACCAAGCCTAGCTCGATACTGTTTTCCCAAGTGACATTTTAGTGGAACACAGTTACACCTTGGTCCTCTAACTGTGTTCCACTAAACACAGTTTTACAACTGAGTTACAACTGAACAGAATTACAACTCTACAGAGTTGTAGAGCAGAAAACTGAAGGCCTTGCACAGCCTGATATATTTACTCTCTGGCTACTTGCAGGAAAAGTCTGCTGTTATAAATGTCATAAAATAGATATGTAACTAGGAAAGGGCTAAGTTTCTAGAGGCTGTTTTTGTTGTCAATGTAAATATATCCTCCATGTTTCCCTCCCTCTTCCCTGCGTTTTTGTTGTTTTAAAGGCAGGGTATTATTTTATAGCCCAGGATGACCTTGAACTTGCTGTAGTCCTCCTGTCTCGGTGTTCTGAGTGCTGGGATTACAGGTGTGAATCACCTCTCCTGCTTCAGTTTAACTTCCCGACCTAGCTCACTGCTGTCCACCCCTGAATATTTAACTATTGCTTCTCAGGAGCCCTGTTGCCGTTCTTGCTTACCACGGACTCTTCCGATGCCCCCTAGGCACTCCCTCTCCCCCTGTACTCCTCACCCACACACCATTTACTCTGATCTGGTTTGCTGTGTTCTCAGAATTAGCAGCAGAGCCGTCTCTGATTCTTTACTCCCATTTTCTCAGCATTTTGACTAGCACCTGACCCAAAGTAAGTGCTCAAACATTTGCTGACTGGGGAAAGGAATTGTTAGCCTCTTAGGCAGATAAGCTGTTCTATTCACTATTGTGGATACAGCCAGAACTGGATAACTGTCAGTCCTTTTGAGAAAGTACAAGAGGTCCCAGCCTCATGACACATGCTCTTGGAGACATCGCAGAGCTTCTCCAGAAATAAACTGTGAATGAAGCCATGCTTGTAAAGTGCCTATCACACTGCCTGGTGCTCAGAAACCCCACCAGCAGCAGAAGCAATGTGATCATGAAATTGAGAGATAGGCTTGCAAGACGAATTAGCACACCCCTTCTGTCCCTACTTAGCCAGGCCATGATGAGTCCTCACACTGTTGTTTTGTCAGATTTGCTATTTCCTAGGTCATCTCCTTCTGAGTGCAGGAGCGCCACCTTGTGGGCGCTTCAGGTCATGACACAGTATCTGATCGCTCCCAAGTAGTCAGTCCCAGTCAGACTGTTAGGTGTGGAAGGCAGCAGGTGGTGTTGAAAGCAAACCTGGCCTTCAGGGATATGTGGCCCATTACAAATGGCATGCAGGAGGGCTTGAGCTCCCCTCGTGTAACTTAAAGACAGAGGGTGCGTGATGGCCGTGACGGCTGCTACTGTCCTCCTTCGTGATTGGCTCTGCCCTAGTTCTGACTCCAGCTTGAGTTTTCAAGCGCCGGAAAGCCACATTTAGAACAAGATAGTGCCATCTCCTGGGAGGACGCGGTAAGGCTGGTGGTGGAGTCCTAGCCCAGATCTGTAGAAGAATCTTGTTTTATGTGAAGAAAGATGGAAAAGAACAGGTTCTGACATCACAACCACTGATGTGCGTTTCTAGGCTCAAACCTAAAGTCATCAGTTGCACGAATGACCCCCGAAGCTCACTTCATCGGAGTCTCTGGGCCACCTGCCCTCCCCCCCCCCCCCCCCCAGTGACGGGGGAAAGGCAGGTGGGGAGGTCCTATGCAGAACGGACAGAACCAGCTTTGCAGAGCAGAGCCCTGGAATGGCGTTTTACACCATCTCCCTTTCTTAGCTGTATGCTGTGTACAGGTGTGTTGTATGTTAATTCCTGCCATGTCGGAGAACATTTTTTATCTTTCCGGAAACCTGGAGTTTATATCTGGAAAACAGTAATACTCTGCTTTCTGTGCCTGTGGGAACAGGCAGCCCTAGAGGAGCGCGAAGGCTCCCTATGCTCATTTAGTGACATGCATCAGGTGAGACAGGACCCCTGGATCAGGCAGGGTGTGCCAGAGGAGGAGTGCCTGCAGGTGACTACTGCTGCTGTCCCTTGTGGTGCCACCCTGGGCTGCTCAGCTTCCACCAGCCTTTCCCAGGTCCCGATTAGGGCTCGCCATAAACAGACGACAGCGCTTTGCTGCAAAGATCCTATAAGGGATCTCACCACCTTCTTCATGGCTTCTCTCAGAGCACCAGCATGTACTCCACACGGGAACTGGGCCTCGTTCTGCACTGTCCTGTTCAGTTCTGGCATCGGAGATCTCCATCAGTGAACTCCCGGTACTACTCTGGTGGCTGGGGATCTGGTTCTTCTTGGGCTGCTGGCTTTTCTTGTTTGGCTTCTTCTTTAGCTCCCGGTGCTGGATAACCGCTCACAAATGGAGACATGACTCAAAAGCCTCCAAGTTCTGCAAACTTCGTAGTCAGCACGTGTGCTGGTAGGAACCCTTTTGAGGGAATTAGTGGTTGCACACCTGCCCAAGGGTAAACCAGAAGATCCTGGCAGCTTTGTTTATTAATGTGGCCCAACTGGAGAAGCTTGGATGTGCAGAATCTTGATATAGTGTGGTAGAAATAGACCCTGGAGTATAGTACAGACTGATAATTCCTCTGCATCGTGTGTGTGTGTGTGTGTGTGTGTGTGTGTGTGTGTGTGTGTGAAAGAGAGAGAGAGATAGAGATAGAGACAAAGACAGAGAGGCCATGGCCTTGACCCTAAAATTGGAGGGAAGTGCTTGCTTGTGTTCTCAGGTCCCACCTGTAGAAAGCCCTAGGGAGGCCCCTCGGTGTGCTGACTGGCTCTGGGGCCACAGGAGGTTTCATAAAAGGACGTAGAAAGTGGTTTTGGTTTCCTTTCTTCTCTGTCTATGTCATGCCACTGGCCACAGCAAGTCTACCACGTGGGGCTTCTGTACAGCCCTGTCCTGCAGTCAGGCCACATGGCTCCCTAGGGACATCTTTCAACATGAGCCCTGGGTCCCTTGGCTCCTGAAGGCAAGAGACAAGTCCCGCATGCACCGCTTCTGCCTCCACAAACTTCCTGACCTTGTATGGGAGTCTGTGGCCTTGCACATGGAGGGAGGTGGAGTCTGCAGTTGTCACTGGGCTGTCACATCCTACCACTCGCTCTTTCCTGCTGGTAGGGCTCTATTAAATAGGCACACCACCACCTGGGAATAAGCCCACCCAGGGCCTCAGGGAGTTAGAGGCAGGGCTGGATCAGGATAAATCGGTGAGTCCTTCTTGCCCTGGGATGTGTTATGCAGAGGAGCTCAGGCACGGGGGCTCAGACTCTAAGGTTCCTCAGCGGAGGACTTCTTCCTGGAATTCGTGCTGAGTGTTGCCTGAGTGACAGGGATCAGCTGGTCAGGTGCTGGCCTTGGGCTTTAAAACCAGGCATCCTAAGCTGGGTGGAAACTGCTTTCCATTTCAGCACTCAGGAGGCAGAGGCAGAGGCAGAGGAGGATCGTTCTCTGAGTTCAAGGCCAGCCAGGAATACAGAGAGAGTTTCAGCACAGCCAGGGCTACGCAGAGAGACCCTGTGTGGGAAAACAAACAACAGCAAAACAAAACGAATAGACAAAAGGAGGCATCCCAGAGCCAGGCTCTCAAGCTGCACATGCGCACAAGGGCCAGGCTGTACCTTTGTGAAGGAACAGAGTTAGCGAGGTTGAAGGCGGCAAGCAGGAGGTTCGCTCTGCTCTACCTTTCCAAATACGGTTTTCCAGAGGACATGAGAGTTCCCCATTCGTAAAGTTATGACAACCATTTTCTCTTAAGCTGGCGGACCAGCGATTTGTCATCTCCACACCCTCTCTGGCACTCTGGGAGACCACAGCTTCTATCAGGACCCTGACTGGTGGAGGCAGGGTGGGAAGGATAGACCCAAGCAGGTTAGAGTTCTGCCTGTGTGTCACCCTTCCAGCTTGCCAGCTGTCATGTCACCGACACTCTGTGGGCTGAGTGGGGCCAGCGTAGCATATGCATTTTTGATCAGGTTTCCTTTTGAATGAGTTAACTGCCATGAATGACCGCGCAAAGGGCACTAGCATTGTCTTTAACTATAACTGCTCCAATTAATTATGGTTTAATTAGCATACATCTAGAGCAGCCCTGAAAATAATACTTCATGGGTTACAGATGCCCTGGCAGCTGGAACATGAAGTGTGATCAGGGCTGGGGGAGATAGTTATTAATAAATTACTCCCATTGTCAGAGACCCTTATTTATACAAATTAGCAGGGGATACATAATCAACTTTAACTGTATAATTTATAATAATTGATTTCATTTTGACTGACCACTAGTCGCTTACCAAATACTCTTGGAAGAAAAATTGCCCTATTAGGGTAAGTTTAATCCTAAACATAGCTAATGAATCCTATTACTTTAAGGTCATATTTGAAGCTTTTGTTAATTGTCAGAACCATTTTAAATTGATTAGAGTTAAATTAAATCAATGTAATGTTTAGAAAAACAATATTTCTAATGGATGAGGCCAGGCTGACCTCGAATAAACATATTTATCAACCGATTCCTGGTGGGGAGAGAGGGAGCAGCTGGACCCATAACTCACATTTGTCTATAATATGGGAAATGTCACCAGGCAATTAGTTATGCCAGGTAATGAATAGGGAGCACGGGGACACCTTCTGGCAGCTGGGCTGGATGGGATTGCATGTCCTGCACAGTGGCAAGTGACTGTCACCTGTGGGCGACTTCCCTGTCCCTCCAACCTTAGCACAGCAACTTCCGGTTCCTCTGTCTGGTTCCCATTCCCCACTGCTTACCAGGACCACCAGTGGTGACTCGTCCCCTTGCCCCTCCCCTTTGCTTCCCACCCCCACCCTTAGAATCAGCACCTGTTCTTCCTCCAGGACAGGAAGCTGGCCACTGCGCACTTCCCATTTATTTTCCCTAGGCTTGGTCGGCACAGATGCCACCCAGGCAGCAGGGGAACCTTCCCAAGCCCACACCACAGTGATTTCAGTACAAGGGCTCTCAGCTTCATAGCTCTGAGACACTAGGTCACTAGGACACCAGGTCCCACAGCTGTTTTCGGCTTCCATTTGCAGCGTGCTTCCTTGATTTCACTTGGCGATGAGACTCAGAGCCTGCCCCAAGACAGGAGACTCAAGAAGAAGGAAGAAGTGAATGGCTGTGGATTGACACTCCAAGACCTTGGCTGGAAGGAGACCACCACGTCTCACCCTTTGCTCACTTATCAAAGGCCAAGTGTATTGCTGCATCAAGGGGTGGACCTTAGTGTCGCCATCTTCGAAGGGAAGTGATTCACCCAGTATACCTTGGCTGAGCTGTAATGGAGCCAGGCATCCAACTCTGTCTGAGAGAATCCAGAACTCTTTCTATGGCCTTCATCTAATCAGCAGGGCTTCCCGAGGGAGTCAATATAGGGGTCTCTAAGGAAGACCTGGGTTTCCACAGAGGTCTTGGCGGCTGCTCTGAGCTTCTCTCCTTGAGACTAAGATGTGAGTGGGAAAGCTGATGCAGAAGAGAGAAAAGTGATGGCTCCCTCCAGAGTTCTTCTGCTTCTCCCTCTGGCGTCTTTGCCCAGAAAGATGACAAATGGCCAGAGAGTGTGCTGTGCGTGCTCACACGTGAAGCTTCGGTGGGGCCCCAGTTCTTGGTCATGAAACTGTCCATGTCTTGCAGGGATAGAACTCATGGCCTCTCACAGGCTAGAGAAGCCCTCTGCTACCAATCTGCACTCCCAAGCCCCAACTCAGTGAGCTTTGATGATATTTATGTCACATAACAGCCACAAGCCAAGAGATGGAGTATTTCCTGCAGTCAACATATTTCTGCTGTCTGGAGAGATGGCTCAGCAGTGAAGGGCACTGTCTGCTCTTCTAGAGATCTGGGGTTCAATCCCCAGCAACCACGTGGTGGCTCACAATCAACTGTAAAGGGATCTGAGGCCCTCTTCTGGAATGAAGGTGTATAAAACAAATAAATCTTTAAAAATACTTCTTCATCTCTTTTCTATAAATGTCCTCTCTACACGGAGAACAAGTCAGAGAGCAACTTCTGGAACCCTACCCCTTCTTTTTGCTATCGGGTCCTAGGAATTGACCTTGGTGGCAAGTGTCCTTAACCCGAGTCATCTTGCCAGCCCTCAATATAGTGTTTATTATTACTTCACCAAGGGCCTTCGATACTTTTTCCTAATGTCTTCCTACCTTATAGTCACACACACACACACACACACACACACACACACACACACACACACCTTGTTTCTGTGGAGAAACCTGACCAATTCATTCCCCCAACCATGTTTGTAAGATTCAGTGTAATACCAGTCAAAATTTCATCCAAATTTGTATGGAAATTTACAATGTGTTTCTAAATTGATATGGAAAATGAAGGATCTAGAATAAACAAAAACAGAAAGCTGGAGGGTTAATATTAATTTCAGACTCATAAAATATACACCATAACCTAAGATGTAGGATACTTACATAAAGATGGTCATATAGATCAATGGGACAAAGCTAAAGGTCTAAAATTAGAACCATTTCTACCTAATCAATTGACTTTTGACAAGTCCCTCCGTAGCAGAGTGGGAGCATGGCACTATTGTCAACAATTGAAAATTGGCATTTTAGTTCAGGAGAAAGGGAATTCCGCCCTTACTCTGCACCACACCCAAGCAAGTCGAAATGGACCAGACATTTCAATGTAAGAACTAAAAGTGATGTTTAATCCAGAAGAAAAGAGGACAAAACAATGTCTGTGTGCTCATGTGATCCCAGAGCTTGGCATGTTCGCACTTGCAGTATGATCTATATGGTAGGCTCAGGGCCCAGGAGAGCCACTGATGGTCAAGCTAAGGCCAACGCTCCAGAGAGCTGCCTTTGTCCAGGGGCGGTTGACTTACTGTTCTCTTAGGGCCTCTGTTGATAGAAGAAGGCCCACCAGCACACGGGAGCCTGATTTTTTTTCTTCCAACAGTGTTTTATAGCTCTCAGCACACAAATTCTTCATAAAAAAACATTAGATCCGTTTTGAAGCCATTATAAGTGCTCTTTGTAAAGTTTTTGTTTATTTATTTTTGGTGTGTGTGTGGGGGGGCAATATTTTGACACAGTGTTTCCTATAGTCTAGGCTGGATGTGACCTCACTGTGTCAGTGAGGATAACCTTGAACTCTGATCCCTGCCACCGTGCTCAGATACAATTTTGATTTTCAATTTTTTTTTAAATTTTTTTTATTTTTTTTTAATTTATTTATTATATGTAAGTACACTGTATCTATCTTCAGACACTCCAGAAGGGGGAGTCAGATCTCATTATGGATGGTTGTGAGTCACCATGTGGTTGCTGGGATTTGAACTCAGGACCTTCAGAAGAGCAGTTGGGTGCTCTTACCCACTGAGCCATCTCACCAGCCCTCAGTTTTTTTATTTATGATCTTTGTGTGTATTCTTGATCTCTATTTGATGTTAAGGTGACATGATAGTATAGTCGCTTTCTGGTAAATTAGATTGGAGTTAACAAAAAAAGTGTACCATCGTGTTGAATAAGCAATGGTCCCTCTTCTTCTTCTTCTTCTTCTTCTTCTTCTTCTTCTTCTTCTTCTTCTTCTTCTTCTTCTTCTTCTTCTTCTTCTTTTTCTTCTTCTTTTTTCTTTTGCTGACCTCATGGCAATGGTGAGGACTCTTAGTGCACTGCTTAATGAGATGAGAGTCATTTACAATGTAGTTGTACCTGCATTACATTATACCTACAAGTGGTTACCCTTGAAGAAAATGTCTCTCCCACCCCTACTGTCATTGCTTATATATGAACCCTCAGGGAGGGTGGGGCCTCCTGACCCCTCTCCCTCCCTGACACAGTGTTGATAAGGCCGATTTATGTCTTGATTTCTTACTTGGGGACTGGAAGTATCCCTGTAGGCTTTGGTTTCTTCCAGGTTTTCAGCTCCGTGAATTTGGTGCAGATTTCTTTCCACAGTTTCCTGATCTATTCTGTTTGGTCCTGCTGACCCTTGGCATGAGTTTTTCAAGAGTGTGCTTCCACGGAGGGTCTTAGGCTACTGAGCCACCATGGCAGCAGAAAAGTTTATTGGTTATGATGATCTTTTCAGAGAACTAGATCTTCACGTCCTTGGGTTTCTTCTTCTTTTCATTATTTCACTGATTTCTGCCCCCGTTCATCATTTCCCTTCCTCTGCTTTGATTATTTATTTACTGTCATGTTATCAAGGTATAAGCAGAACTAAGTAATTAAAACCCTTTCTTTTCTTAGCCAATGCCATAAGGCCTGTTGAATCACAGGGTCACACTACAAACGGACGCAGAGACCCCTCTTGCCTTGAACTTTGCAAGACCACCATCTCTCCACATAGCTTCTGAAAGGGCAGGGGCAGGTTCCCAAGGGCAAGCGTCTGCATCTTCCAATCCAAGCAGGTCTGCCCGCCACCAGGCTCCTTCCCTGGGGTGAGTTACCCAGAATAGGGCTGTGGTTCATTTTGTAGAGACTTTTCCTCCAGATCGCTGTGCTGATACACGTCCCCTGAATCTTTAAACATTCCCCTCTGGGGGTGCACACGTTCATACCAAGGCTTCCAGAAGACTTTCTCCTTCTTGCATATATGATTCGGTTAACAAAACGTCATTAGCATAGTGAATGAATGGATGTCAGGTGCTTTGAGAAATGTCCAGATAGTTGATATCGATTTGGTCTGATTTACTATTATTCACTGCACATAACTACAGAGATTTTTGACCTTCCATTCATGGTTAGGATGTGTAGTTGGTTGGTGCTGCAAATATATGTGTACTTGAATGAGCAAATATGACTGTGATTGTTTGAACATTAATGGATCCCCTTAAGCTCATATATTTGAAGGGCTTAGTTATCAAGGTGTGACACTATGTGAGAAGGTTTAGGAGGCATGGCCTTGTTGGAAAAAAATATGTCACTGAAGTGGGCTTTGAGATTTCAAAAGCCCAAGCTAAGTTTAATGTCACTACCCAGGGATCTGAATGTAGGGCTCTCACCTACTTCTCCAGCACCACATCTGCCTGCATGCCACCATGCTTCCCACCATGATGACAATGGACTAAACCTCTCAATTGTAAGCCAGCCCCGATTAAATGTTTTACTTTATAGGAGTTGCTATGGTCATAATGTTTCTTTACAGTGATAAAACACTGACCAAGACAATGACCTTACTTGGAATGAGATCCTCTAAAGACAATCGTATCAAAGCCATCTTGGACTGTGTTGGGCCCAACTGTGTCATGAGAAGAGAGGTAGAGGTCCACTATGAAGAAGGTCTTGTGAAAATGGGGGCAGAGACGGAAATAGGTCTACCAGCCTGAGAAAGGTGAAGGGTTTCTGGCTGTCATTAGAAGCTGGAAGAGGGAAGGGTATCTAGAAGGAGCATGGTCTGTCGATACCATGGCGTCAGACTCTCAGCTTCCAGGACTGTAAAGGGTAATTTCCTGCCATAGTAAACCAATACATTTGTGGGAATTGTTTTATAGTAGTGTTTAAAAACTGACATGGTACGGAAAGGACACGTTTATCAGACCAGATCCTAAGTCACACACTGATTGTTGGCTCTGATAAATATACTGTCTGTTCTGATTTGTGTTCTGTCAACTTGACAAAAGCTAGAAGAGTCACTTGAAAATAGAGAGAGCCTCGGATGAGAAAATGCTCCCACCAGATTGGCCTGTGGAGAAGCCACTAGTGTGTTTTCTTGATTGAAGATTAATGTGGGAGGACCTAGGACACTGCAGCGGTGCCACCCTGGGCAGATTGTCCTGGATGGAATAAGAAAGCAGGTAGGCACAGAGACATTCCATGTCTTATGCTTCAGTTCCCGCCTCTGGGTCCCTGCCCTGAGTTCCTCCCTTTAGTCCTTGCCCTGAGCTCCTGGCTCTGGGTCCCTGACCTGAGCTCCTCTCTTTATGTCCCTTGCTCTGAGCTCCTGGCTCTGGGTCCTTGCCCTGAGTTCCTGCCTCTAGGTTCCTGTACTGAGTTCCTGCTGCTAGGTCACTGCCTTTACTTCCTGCTCTGACTTCCCTTTGAAATGGACTGAGAACTGAGAAGTGAAAACAATCCATTCCCTCCCAAGTTGTCTTTGGCCAGTGTTCTACCACAGCAACAGAAATGTAATGAAGACATCATGCTTAGCACAGGAGAAGCTTGGCTAAGCCTTTCCTCCTCCGTGGACATGGGAAGTGCCGGCGACTCTGCTCTTTTAGTGAGACATCACATTTCCCAAGCCTCCAAGGTTGTGATTGGACTCCATTCCTGGAATCCTTCCTGGGATTTTTAAGTCTCGTGTCAAAGGAGAGGGTACCCTTCTTAAACTGCGCCTCCTTGTCCAGAGGTCCATTCTGGCCCTTTAACTCGGCATTCTCGGGAGATGCTCGAAGTCCCCACGGCCTGATCACCAGGATCTGGAGAGTCTTTTACTTAAAATCCCTGTCACAGTCCAAACCTGGTTGCGTCATGATGAGATCTGGTCCTGAACTCAGACTGGCAGCTCCTTCTGCTCCCAGCTGCAGGAGTCTGAGTTGCAGGAAAATTTTGCTGCCTTCCTCATTGCAGTGACAGAGTATCTCACAGAACTACTAAAAAGAGAATTGTTACTTTTCACTCATGGTTTCTGTTGGTGTGCTTTTTGGGGTACTTTATTGGGTTCTGTTATCTACCACCCTTCCAATCTTACCCCACCCCAATCTCTTCCAGCCCTTCTACACGAGGTAGGAACAAAGGAAGGTTAGAAGGGAAAGGGGGCATAGACTTCTTTAGACTACTTCCTGCTGATAGGGAGCATCAGGTTCCTTGGAGCAACTCCAATCTTCATCATCAGGATATCTCCAACCAGCAACCCAGCAACCCAGCAACCCAGCAACCCAGCAACCCAGCAACCCAGCAACCCAGCAACCCAACAACCCAGCAACCCAGCAACCCAGCAACCCAGGTATAGCAAATGCAGCATCAGGGGCAGCAGAGTTGGTAGCAGCAGCAGTGGGGGGGGGGGCAGCAGCGGCGGCAGAGGTGGCAGCTGCAGCAGCAGCAGCAGCAGCAGCCACTTCCATAGGCCCTCTCTCAGGGCCTTTCCATTTATACCCTCTTTAGAGTCCCCATAATTAAACTCTCTGCAGCTGACAAAGATCACGCTCCTGTTAGTGCATGAGGCAAATCACAATCACCTGCTGTGAAGCAGCTTCTTATTGCTCACCTGGGATTAAAACAAAAACATGCACATATAACTGGGTTTTTAAAGAAACCAAAATTCTCATTACGTGTTTCTGGGCCCCCAGTGAGGCAGAGCATCATGACAATGGGGTACACGGAGGAGAAAGGTGTTCGTCTCTTGATGGACAGAAAGTAGAGCAGTAATAAGAAGAGGTCAAGCCAGATACACCCCCAAAGCAAATGCCCTCAGCAAACTTTCTCCCATAGGCCCCACCTTCTACGGCAGCGCTACCTCCTTAATGGCCTGTTGAATTTGAAACCACCAAAGGATGGAGTGGGATATCTGAAACCTAAATTGCACTGTAGTCCTTTCCTGCGTTGGGACCAGCATCTTTTGGATCCTTTAATCTGTCAGCCATTGTCTGTAGGTTGCATTTGCTGCCCTAGGGTTTAGCTTCTGGGCCTATGTGCCTCTTGTTAGACACCATGTGTCTCAGGTTAACTTTTGTATGAGGGGTAGGTGAATCTGTGTTCTAGGCTCTTGTGCACATCTGTAGTGACAGCAAGGGGTTTTCTCAGCAGCATTCCTGCCACTTTACAGAGCACAGTCTTAATGTCCCAGCATACTGATGGTCTTTGGTCTTTAAGACAGTGTATCCCCTCTCTTCTGGGGCCTAGAGCCACTGATGTAGAAGTGTCGGTAGGTGGGCACATGTGTTTAGTGTGAACTTAGGGATTTGTTATGAAAAGATTTAAAGATATATATTTGAAAGTGGGCATAGTGGCACATGCCTTTAATCCCAGTGTTGCAGAGGCAGAGGCAGAGGCAGAGGCAGAGACAGAGGCAGAGGCAGAGGCAGAGGCAGAGGCAGAG
>NC_034609.1:13105151-13112537 GCF_900095145.1 Mus pahari
AGGCAGAGGCAGAGGCAGAGGCAGAGGCAGAGGCAGAGGCAGAGGCAGAGGCAGAGGCAGAGGCAGGAGGATCTCTGTGAGTTCAGCCTGGTCTTCAGAGTGAATTCTAGGACAGCCAGGGCTATACAGAAAAATCTTGTCTTGAAAAACAAAAGTAAATAAATAAATAAATGAATAATTAAAAAATACAGAAACCACAAAATCGGTTTAAGATAATTTGAATGTATGTATTACTAAACACATTGTAACGGGGAAAAAACAACTTAGTTATATAGTAACTTAGAACAAAGCCAATAGCATAGTTCTCTAGAAGAGCAGCAAGTGCTCCCAACCATGGAGACAGCGCCTCCAGCCCCAGAATTTAAAAAGTTCCTGATGAGTTTGTTCCCTTGATTTTATTTTGCATGATTTTAAAACATCACGTCTTTCAACTGCACGCGTGCAGAGTTCTCTTCTAACATCTTCTCAAGTTGATATCTCAGGTTCAGCTTCTTAATTCCATCATGTTTGGATTCGCGGTCTAGTGTGCAATCTGCCATTTTCTTTAGTCTGAATTGAGGCCTGCACATTATGTCTGCTCCTTCCAGTCTGCCTCCTCGGGTTTTCAGCCTAAGCCGATCAGCTTCATGTTTCTTTAAACACCCTACCATCTGTTTTAATATCTGCTATATCATACCCACAAATAATTTTTTCTTGTACATTTTTTTCCTTTACCATTCTCACATATTTTCTTTTAAAAGTGAATTTTAGCATCAGCCTGTCCAGTTCTATATGTGTGCATGTGCATACGTGTGCGCACACACACACACACACACACACACACACACACACATCTTCAGGGGGTAGTGACTGGGGTGACATTGAATTTACGGCTTCATTCAAGGGCATCTGACATCTTTACAATATTGAGTGTTTCCATGCGGCCTGTGGTCACACCTCTCATTTGCTTGGGCCTTCTTTTATGTCCCCCAGTAAAGTTTTATGATTTTTCTTCACGTAGTTGCTGAGCATTTCTCCGTAGGTTTATTCCTAGGTATTTTATGTATCTTTTTTGTCCTCTTTGTCTTCAGTGGGAATGAGCCTGAAGGGTTCCAGGGATGGAACTGACATCATGGCGTGATTCTTTAGCCTGAGATGAAAAAAAAAATGTCTCCATCATGAGCTTGTTGTGGAGTTTCCCGTCCTTTCCGTGCAGTGAGGCAGTGGGTAAGATTTTCCCTGGTGCCATTGATCAACAGCAGAAATGGGTTCACTTTCTCTGGGGTGCAGTCCTTGGGTCTGACCTGACTACTCCAGCCACAGTTGGGGTATGGGGCAGCATCCACGGCACCAGTGACAATCAACTGCACAGGCTCTTGATTTCTCTGCTAATTGCTCTGCCCACTGCTCCTCTGACCACAAGGCTGCTTTGGCCATCTCTGCTTTCTCAGTAGCTCTGATCTTGTTCTCCTCCCATTCTGCCAAGCCAGCCTCACCTATTTCCTGTCTTCCAGGAACCGTAGACACAGGGAGTCTTTGGTTACCCAGTGTAGGTATGCATTCGTTTTTCCTTTTCAAACATGGCTTTTTCTTTGGAGAAATTCGGACCAGCGCTGATCGATGGGCATACCTCAGTTGTAGTATTGATCCAATTCATTTTCCTGCTAATTCTAGGGTGTAAGACATGTTTCTATGGAGATGCAGGGGCCAGCAAGGGAGGGAGGAGTGGAAGGTGCAGGAAACAGGTACCAATGGAGAAATTATGGGCCTTGAGGAACATGAAGGATTAAGCTCAAGGCTAAAAGGTAGCGCTGCTCTGGATGGACTGGGGAGAGGTCAAGGCAGGTGACAGAGGTGGACTGTCTTGCAGGTTTGGCTGTGGGCAATAAGCAGGTCTCCAGCGCTCTGCTCCCTCTGTGTTGTATTAGTCAGGGTTCTCTGGAGATATGACTAATTGAACACTGCACACAGAGGAATGAGAGAGGGTGCTTATGATTGCGGCCGCTGGGTAGGTTCATGTCAGGTGACCCTGCCTTGTGAGACCCAGATCTCTCTGTCACCAACCTGGGTGTGGGGTGTTGTAAGCACTCCACTGTGAATGACATGGAGGGGAGGATGCTGGAAACGTGTGTGTGTGTGTGTGTGTGTGTGTGTGTGTATGCGTGTGAGTGTGTACACACTGTGGTGTATTTGGTTGGGTACTTCCATATATTTCACTTCTTCCAAGTTATAGAAAAACACCATAGTGTTAAAATCAAGATAGAGAGAGCGAGTGTCTTAGAGGAATATGTTGCCCTCTGGGTAGATAGCGAAGACCTTTCTTCCATCGCTTTGAGGCCTTTCCTCCAGAGCCTTTGCATTTTCTTAGTCTCCATTCCTCTCCCTTCCTCCCACAGGTGACGTCTGGCAGTCATCCACACGGGTGATCAGAGTCCCAGATGCCTGCATCTGGAAGGGACAAGGTGGCTTTCCTACTGCTGTTTTAGACTATCCTCCTGTCCCCAGGGCATCCGGCTTCCACGTGGAAACCTCTTGGAGCCAGGATTCCCCCGCTGCAGCAGCTGAGTCCATTCTACCATAACCATGTTCCTTGTCGGCTGCGTGACCAGCGTTTTCTGGGGGCACGTGTGGCTTCGCCCAGTGGGTGAGCCAGGCAACCACGCCCCCTCTTGTCCCTGACAGATGGAGGGACTGGTTGGGACTGGCTTGGCCTGAGGTGCTTACCTCAGCAGGTGAGAAGTCTACCTTGGCATTTAAAACCTTCCCCACGGGAACTTTTCTTCGCCAGCCCCAAATTCCAGAATTCATCTCCCGATGGCCCCTGAGCATTGCTGACTGAGTTTGCTCCGCTCCTAGAAAGCAGGGGCTGTTCAAACAGAAGTTGATGTGTTCAGCAAGAGAAGCACTGTGAGCGGACCCGTCTGCAGTTCCAGCTGCCTGGGCTGTGTCTGCAGTTTGTTTGCACCCTTCCCATCCGTGACGGGATGCTTCAGAGGATCCCAAGCAGAACACAGACTCGGGAGACTTTGGTCCCAGAGGGAGCATGGCAGAGATCTTCAATACGTGGCTCACCCCCACCCCACCCCACCCCACCCCACCCCCAAATTCTTCTTTTCCCCTTATTTAATTTTTCCCCCCCAGAAAACTGAGTGATTTTATAGGCTTTTCTCTGCATGTATTAAACAAATTGCACAGCTGAATAGCTGTTCTTAAAACCTGGATATTCACCAAAAAGAAGTTTGCCAGCACAGACAATTACGCTTTCTTCTTTGAACAATGCCGTGACTGACTGGCACATTTGAAATGCGAGCGTGTTTTTTTTTATTCCACTGTTCATCCTTCAAGCTGATAAACAGCAACAATGGGAAACAGCTGGGACAGGAAAACATTTGAGTTTGTATTTTCAAAGCAAGCGAAAGAAACCCGACAGTGCGGGCCAGATCCCGTCTTCCGCCTGAGGGCCAGCCGGCATTTGGGGAGGGAAAAAAATACTATACATATTTTTAATCAAACATTACATATTTATTAATGTGCAGCTGGTGCATTGTATTCCGAGGGTAGCTGGGGGGGTGTCTCCCCCCCACCCCCACGCCACCCGCCTTGTTCCTCTAACGTGTCTCGTCTGGTAGGCTGGTATTGTTCTGTAACTGACATTACTTTATAAGAATCCAGAGCTGGGCACATTTAATACAAGTCATAGAGACAGTTGCTCCCTGAGAGGTTGTGTGACTGTCGGTGCCATTTGAGCCTGAGTTTCTGTTTGAGGAGCTGATGGGTTAGCAGCAGGGGTATCTTTAGACAGGTACATTCAGCATGTCACACATGGAGCCCCCCTCCCCTCAGCGCCTTGATGCCATCCCTGTGTGGCACATGGGGCCCTTTCTTTGGAGGCCACAGCTCCTGCCCTCCTGGTTGTATTCTCCTAAGCATGGGAGCAGATTCATTTGGATGTGCGTGGAGATTAACCTTGCTATGCACTTCATCGGAGCAAGGGCTGGATCTGTTCATTAGGTGGGGGAGGCCCACCTTGTCAATTTCCATTGAGCTCTGGAATGAGCGATCACTTTATCATCGTTTGTCAGAAGCCTGACAGGTTCTACTCAGCTCTGACTCCTCCCGGGCCTGCTGTCATAACTTCATTGGCTTTATGGCAGCCGCTGATTTCCCTTTGGTGATCGTCAAATGAATCTACTTTGCCTTAATATTGGTAATACCCTAACCGTAAACGACCGAAGAGACGAACTGTGAAACACCAGCCGTGGAATGTTCCTGTCAAACAACCTCCACCTCTCTGGAAACCATCAACCCCACCTACATTTTAAAATTCACTTATACTGAGCAACGGAGGGACAGGCCTCTTAGTGCTTTGCAGAATTGCAGCTAAGACTTTCGCCTTCCTCCAGCCCCAGGAGTCCCCCAAGACACTGAGCGTAGAGAAGACTCTCCTCAGGGAGAGGGGACACATGAGTGCTGGAACCTTGCTAAGGCGGGCTTTTGTAGAAATTAAGTCCAGGTTCTTCTTCACTGCCCATGTCCCAGAAATAAGACTTGGACTCAAAATGTATTTATGAATACCTTGGTCATATAGCTAGGCTCTTCTCTGACTAGATTGTAACTCTTTTTTTTTTTTTTTTTAGTTTTTAAGACAGGGTTTCTCTGTATAGCCCTGGCTGTCCTGGAACTCACTTTGTAGACCAGTCTGGTCTTGAACTCAGAAATCTGCCTGCCTCTGCCTCTCCTGAGTGCTGGGATTAAAGGCGTGCGCTACCACACCTGGCTTAGATTGTAACTCTTATTAACCCATTTATTTTAACCTGCATCCTGCCACGTGGCTGGTCACCTGTGTTCAGGTACCATCTCTCCATCTCCTCACATCTTCCTAGGCTGATCTCCCTTGCCTGGCTCGATCCCAGAATTCTTTCTGCCCTCCAGATGTCCCACCCTCTATCTCCTGCCTACTCCATACGCCATAGACCATAGGGTTTTTAATTGACAGGTGATGCATCCATACAATACACAAGACATTCCCTCAATAGGCTGCTCCCCCTTGGACCTCAGTTTCCCATGGGTTTAATGGGAGGAGCCAGTGAGAACTAAAGACTCTCATCTTGGTTCACATTGGGGCAGCTAGACTCTCACAATGGGTGAGAGGGCGGGGAAGTGATTGCCACCAGCTGGAGGGCTCACAGCTCCGTGTAGGGCAGCCATGGCCCGTGGACAGCCAAATGAGAAAGAAGAGTTCTAAATTTTTATTGTCAATTGTTCTCATTTCTATAACGTTTATCTCACTTTGGAAAAATAAAATGTCTGCTGGCTCTGTCATTCTGATGATGGCTGGCTGTTTAACAGCCAATTTCCTTGGGTGTTTCACACGGGTCCCACTGGCGGGATGCGGCTGGGGGCAAGGAGGCATGTCCTGTTCTGTGGGTGAGGAGGTGGAAGTAGAGAGGGAAACCCACCCAAAGCTCTCTGCTGCTCAGGGGACCGACTTCCAGGAACCGAGAGATCTTCAGACAGGAGAACTTGGCCTTCATGGAAAACATGACTTGTGCTTGAAGACAGTGTTCTGCCTAGAAATAAATTTGCACTAACCGTGAAAACTGCACCTGATTTCTGGACTTTCCCTACTCTGTCATCTGTCCTGAGTTCCAAGCCTGCAGGCTTTCCTTAAGGAAGGAGATAATGATGAGGGTAGCTGCGAACCGAGGACAGAAGTAAGGGCGAGAGTTGGGGCTCTCCTCACTTCCACAGTAGCTTTTCCTGAAGCCTGGTGTCTGCCCTAGGCTTTCAGGGCCGTTGGAGAAAGTGAGCTGGCTTCTCTGTTCCCCAGCGCCCTCTCGATTGCACGTTTATCCGAAGCAGATTAGCTCCTTAATAAACATCTATGGGATAGATGCTTGGTGAATGAAACATTCCAACATAGGGTGTCTTGAAGAAAGGTTTATTTCTCTTGGACCTTCACTATGTTTCTGTTATTGCTGTCATCCTTCCCCTCCCCCCACCAGCAACATGCTCACACAAACCATCCCCCCCCATGCTCACACAAACTATCCCCCCCCCACCATGTTCTCACAAAGCAACACTTATATGGAGTTTAACACCTCCGTCACTCTATACGCATGTCCACCCACGACCTAACAGACATTGATGGAATCCCTTTTTTGGGTCCCCTGCCCCCGATTGGCCAATACACGCCATCAGTCTCAGGATGTGGAGATGCTGGGGAGCAGGTTGTCAGGGCTGCGGTGAGTATGGCAGGTGTGCACGACCCGAGAGGGGGCACTCACTACCGTCCCTTCTCTGTCTTGGGCTCCCACGTGCTTTCTCGTGGCTCCTGTGTTATGCACACACTTACCTGTGGGTCAGTTTACATTGTACACACTTGTACGTGGCTCGAGCTGCACTTGGCTCAACGCGCACACGAGGACAGAAATCCCAAGATTCAGACATTCCTGTCAGGTGGGGGGATTCATGGCCACATCACCAGATGCCCCGGAATCTGCTCAGGTTGAGAAGTGAAGCACAAACCCAGCATCCACAGATGTTTCCACAGCTGGTTGACACACCAGGAGGTGGTAGGCGATGCCCACTGGTCAATCCCTCCGGGGCCCTCCAGCCGCGCATGTGCAGTCCACCAAGGAAAAACTGATGCGGGCTTGGAGGCGCACAAAGGAAGAGCTAGCTCTCTGCTTCGGGGTTAAGGTCAGCTGCACAGCCCGTCCTGGGGATGTGAGTGTGCCTGCCGAAAAGCACAGTTACTGATCGGTCCGTTAAAAGTAACTGATAGTTCTGCCTGTGCCCCATCTACGTGAAGGAAGAAGCCATCCTCTCCTACAGCTTCCCAGGGCAATGCACCCTCTGCTGGTTTGTGCTGGACAGTCAACAGGAGCAGGGAGGAGAGGCAGTCTTGCCTTCCTGAGAGCCATGATCCAGAGGCACCTAAAGGCTGCTCTCTTGGAGATGGGGGTGGGGGCGGGGATGGTCACTTTCCTGGTGGAAGCCCTGGCAGTTCAGGCTCGTGGGATGGGGCCTATTTCCTTTCGCCCACATGTGTATTTTATTCTGGGGGTGCATTGTGGGCTGAGTTCTGTTGGATGGGGCAGTTGGCAGGAGGGTCCTGCCTCTCCAGCTTCATGCAGGAAGAAGTGGAAGGAGGGGACCAGAGCGGAGGGGAGAAGGGTTAAGTGGGAATAATAACACTTGTTTACAGCACGATGCCAATGCTTACTCCGCAGACAAGCCCGCACCAGGGGGCTTCTCGTGGTTTCTTCACCTGACAGTGACGAAAGTTGCGATCTTTAAAATCCAAGCCTGTATCTCAGGCAACATAGCAGAGAAGTGGGCTTGGTCATTTGTTTGGAATAGTTGGGTACTGGATCCTAATTGGCACTGCTGCCCCTCCCCCCC
>NC_034609.1:13112566-13131434 GCF_900095145.1 Mus pahari
CCCCCGCCCCAGAAAATACCCACCTGCTGTACTTCCAGTTTCTGCATCTGGAACCTGCTTTCCAGCGTTTAGCGCATTTCTTACTTGCAGGTTCTTAAGGCTGGAGGAAGAGGGTATTCAGGTTAGTGGTTTGGCCAGCCTATCCTTCGCAGCCCTCCCCCCCCCCCTCCAAAAGCCAGGGCTGTTCCTCTTGGGTTTAGGGAGGGAACGTCTAGACTTTCAGGGAAGGAAGGAGTTGGCCGTGGGCCTGAGCCCACTGTCCCTGTTCAAGGTCATCAGCAGCAGCATAGCAGCCTCTGCCGGGCTGGATACAGAAGCTGGCAGCAGATAAGGGTCTGCATCCCTCGGCTGTAGATGTACCTGCATTATCAGAGCTTCCTTAAGCCAGGATGAATATGTAAATCTTTCCCACAGCCTCCTGGATTACAGGCGCAGGGACTGCCTCCTCCATAGCAATTCCGAGGGTAAAATTGATTAATATTTGTTTTCAAAATGACATGCGGTGATGTATGAGCCCTTTTACAACTTAAATTAATACTTTAAAGAGATGAATGGTCTCTACAGAGGGTGTTAAAGTTCAAGCCCGGGGAATTTGCATATTTATATTACAGCCAACTGATAGTAATTGTGGGACCAGTCTGTAATGCTGTTCGTTTGTCATTTTCAGCGAGGTTTCCTTCTGCCGGGGGACCTCATTAAGTCCCCAAGCCTCAGCCCCTCCTGCTGGCAGGACCTGAGCCTGTGGACAGGGCGCAGTTCTGCCTGTTGGTCCCCAGGACTCGGAGGCTTACTTGGAAAAGGGCACTTATTTTGTAGGGGCGAACGCCTTGAGACGGTTGGTCTGCAAAGTCTTTTCTGGATTTTTCCAGAATCCCAAGGCTTCCTAGTCTGTCCAAAGTCAGGCCTCTGGCTAGGAGTAACCTGGGCATGAAAGGCGCACGCTAGCACCTTCCTTTGAGAGGCGTCCTCAGAAGCAGTTTCAGAGAGGAGAAGAAAGAGCTAACCGTCCGTTTGTTAAGCAGGTGGTTGCTACAGGCAACTGTGGGAACGCCTGGAGTCACGTTATTGGGCATTCTTTGGGACTGACCCACCCTTGGTGAGGGTGTCTGTCTTCCATTCTGTGTGTCATCGGCTGAGGGCTGCTCCCTGGGGTGCTAATACCCAGCACCCTAAGACCTAGCTTCAAAAGACTCCAAGTGGGTCCCGGGTGTTGTCATTGAGCCCCATGGCCCACCCCCCAAAAGGAGAGTGCGTGAAGGTAGACTAGCTCTCTCTTAGCCCATGCTCGCACACACAGATAGACACGGAGGCAGACGCGGGTTATGGGTAGATCGGTTTTGCTTTTCCCGCAGACTAGAAGAATTCCTAGGGCTGAAGAGATGGCTCAGCGGTTAGGAGAACTTGTTCCTGCAGAAGAACACAGCAGCTCACATCTACCTGTAACCCCAGTTCGCGATATAGAGACAAGCATGTTAGGATGGCCCTTGGAGTAGCCTAAAACTTAAAACTTAAAAAAAAAAAAAAAAAAAAAAGCAGAAGTAACTTCTCCCATGCATTCTGCCCCCACAGCCCATGCTGGCAGACATGCACACAGAGCTGCCGACCCACTTTGATTTTCTAGATGAGTTGCAAAATTGGCCCCAGCTTCTTGCTTGCACCTCGGCTGCGGCAGCGCCATGTGACTCTCCGTGTCTCCCGGAGAACTGGAGCCTGATGCGGCCTTACTTGTTGAACCCGTGAGTTGCCTTGGCCTCTGGCTTTCTCCTGCAATTGTGTGTGCCATAAGGATAACCCGAGATTAGCTTGCTGGTTCTGGCCAAGGTCCTGCAAGGGAACCAGGTGAGACCAGGGAAGCCATTAGCTACTGTAACAGCCACCTATGGATATGTCCTGGAGTCATCAGGTTGTCTTAGGTCAGGACTTCTCATTTGATTGTAGACTCGCCTACAACAGTAAGTCACTTAGATAAGCCACTGGATTTGGGGCTGTTTGCTACATGCCATTGTGGCAATAGGTAACTGCCGAATGACTTGGACTGGACTGTTCACAGATGAACAAACATAAGCAAGCCCCCAATTAAATGCTTTCTCTTTTATAAGCTGCCTTGGTCATAGTGTTTGGTCACAACAATAGAAAGGTAACTAAGACCTGACCACACAGCCACGTGTCTGTACCAAGCAGTCCCAGACCCCTCTGGGATGATGAGTTGTGAAGGGATTGGCTCTTACCCTGGAAGGGTCTGAAACGAGGCACAGGGGTAGTGCGCTGTGGCCGTGCCACCTGCAAGGGCTGGGGGGGGGGGTGCTTCGTGCTCAGGGAGAGGGAGGTAGCTCTGGAGGCTGGGTGAGGTAAGGACATCAATACGCACTCTGAGATTCAAAAAGAAGGAAGACACCTTCCTGACAGAAAAGCTGGCGGGAAGCTGGAAGAAAAGGTAGGATGGAGAACTCTATACCCAGGGTCATTTTGTTGAAGGAGAAGAAGCTTCAACAGGTAACACCCCTCAACACACTCCCAGGATAGTTTGGACAAGATATGGCTACCCACAAAGGGGAGGCCAGTGGGTGAGGACGGGCTACATCGCCAGCTGAGTGGCAGGCCCCTCTGGCCACTCACACGCAGGAGCAGGACAGAAGGCAGGTGGCGTGTTCTGAGAGGAAATCAGGGAAGCGAGTTTTGCAGCTGTGTGAAGTGGCAGGACCTGAACATCACAGTGGGTCTTGACTGGCCACATCTGTGTTCGCTTTGCAGGGATATGCCACCCACCGTCGACGGGTTGCACATGGCCCTTCACCCACAGACTTCAGGGAACACCTTCGAGTAGGACTTTCTCTTCCATTCTACCCAGTGTGATGGTCCCAGGCTGGAAAACTGTCACAGACAGAGCTGCCGTCTCATCCTAACCATGTCCGTAGCCATGCTCAGCCAAGACTCTCAGACATGTGTGGTTGTTACCTGAATTAAATAAGCGAGCTCATGTACCATACAGGGGTGGTGCCGGCAGAGGTGTTTCTGATGGGTATTAATGCATTTTGCTAAATATTTATGTCTTCCTGCTTGGATGATTGATGATTGAATGTACCTTCAGCTCCCTGGAGACCCCCCAGCTTAAGGTGGGGCAGCTGACTATTGAACCAGTTCCCCAAAACCTTATTGTAGAAACTGTAGAGTCACTTCCTCACCGGATTATTTAGCTGCTGGAGGAAGATGTCCTCAGTTGCCCATCTTTCTGGCATAGCGACCTCTGACTTCTCAGGCAGTGGTGGCTTTCCGTGTTCGTCACTTTCTCCCCCCCCCCCCGCTTCCAGTGTCAGCCTGCAGGAGCTGTGGCATCAGCAAAGAGTTGCTTTAAGTCACAGAGATGGGGACTTGTTATTGCAGCGACGTCTGGCCCATCCTACCTCACGTGGCACTACGTGAGTTCAGACAGTATCGTTATTAATGTTTTTACCGTCATTTCTTGTGCCCGTCTCATTCAGTGACTTGCGCGTGAATGTTTCAGGGGATCATACCCAGGACCCCCATACATGCTAAGCACGCCCTTCCACTGAACTCCACCCAGCCTCCCAGCCTGCATCCAAAGCCCACTTCTAGTGTACTGAAGATTCTCTAATGTACATCGGATGGTTTGTTAGGGCTCTGCCTCTCATTTCCCTCCCTTCTCCTGGCATGTGTTTCTGAATGGATGTGTGCAGGTGCTTATGCCCGTGTACTCCTGTGGAGGCCGGAGCACGATGGATGCCTTCTTACTCTAGTCCCTGGAGACAGTCCCTCACCAGATCAGGACCTGGTTGCCTTTTGGTTAGGTTGGCAGCCAACAGGCCCCAGAGATCATCCTCTTGTCTCTATCCTCCACCCCCATCCCAGGGCTGGGTACAGGTTTGCATGAGCAGGACCCACCTAATGTTTCCTATGGGTCTGGGGACCCAAACTCAGGTCCTGATGATTACACAGCACTCTTACCTGCTTTCTCCGGCCTGGGTCTTTTGCAGACAGCTTCCGGGACAGCTGCAGAGTTGATGCTGGCTCGATCAATGGCCGTTTAGTGCCACTGGAGAAATCCGGAGTTGTGAGTGTCCTTAAGTGGTTTGCGTTTGATTTCAGCATTTGTAATTGCACAAACAATATTGTAGCAACAACCATAAAAATAGAGGCAGAAAAAAAAAAACCCTCCAGCTAATTACACTCCCTCTAAAATTAAGGCCATGTCCACGCTCTCTGCATCTGTCTCCATGAGCAGGGGGGCTTAGCAGGCAGCTTCCAGCCAGTGTTTTATATTGTTATTTTCTCTGCTTAAAAGGCTCTCAGGAGGACCCATTTCTATTAAATATATAAGACCTTTGCTTTAGAAGCTGTGTATACTTCAGCTCATGGCCTCGTGGCTCTACGTTTAGACATTAGAATATGTTTGTTATTTTGGTTAGAACAGTTATGGGCATCTTCATTCATGGGGGGGGGGTCTTCTCTTTTTACTCTTACCACACGCAGTAGGGAAGGTTCTCAGACTCTCAGGTGCCCCAGTAGGAACATAGCATTCTGACCTATTTGTCACCCTTCCCCGATGACATCTGCGGACAGTGAAGAGAACACCACTGTGGTGGTTTGAATGAGATGCCCCCCCCAAAAAAGTCTAAGGCATTTGAGTCCTTGAACCCCAGTTGGTGGTTGTTTGGGGGCAGCTTAGGAGGTGTGGCCTTGCTGGAGGAAGTATGTCACTGGGGGTGGCAGGTTCTGAGGTTTCAAAAGACGTGTGCCATTTTGAGCTAGCGTTCTCTGCTTCCTGTCTGCAACTCTAAATGTGAGCTCTCAGTTGCCGCTCCAGCTGCCTGACTCCTGCTGCCTCCACTTCCCCACCATGGACCCTAGCCCTCGGGAACCATAAGTCCCACATAAACCCTTCTTTCTATAAACTGCCGTGGTCATGGGTTTTGCCACAGTGACAGAAAAGTAAATAAGACTGTCAGGTAAATGGTAGCTTCGGTGGCCGGCTCAGTTAGGGTTACCCTTGTTGTGATAAATACTGTGGCCCAAAGCAACTTGGAGAGGAAAGGGTTTATTTGACTTACACTTCCATATCATAGCCCATCATGGAAGGAAGTCAGGACAGGAACTCACACAGGGTAGGAACTCAAGGCAGGAGCTGATGCAGAGGCCATGGAGGGATGCTGGACACTGGCTTGCTCCTCATGGCTTGCCCAGCCTACTTTCCTCCAGCACCGAGACCACCAGCCCGGGGGGGGGGGTGGCATCACCCACAATGGGCTAGCTCTTTCTACATCAATGAAGAAAATGCCTTCTTGCTGGCTTGCGCCTGGAA
The DNA here is from genome assembly GCF_900095145.1 of Mus pahari. NCBI lineage: Eukaryota > Metazoa > Chordata > Mammalia > Rodentia > Muridae > Mus > Mus pahari. The sequence continues at coordinate 13,117,884 of NC_034609.1, forward strand.
AGTGAAGGCATTTTCTCAATGAAGACTCCTTACTCCTAGACCATGACCACCAGTTACTAACAGCATAGCTGCAGTAGGTCCTGCCACAAGAAGCGTGGCCTGAGGCTGTCTTTGTTGCTTGTGCTCTGTTTGAATGGAGGCTTTGTGTCCTGCCGTGGAGCCATCGAAGGAGCAGCCTTGGATTTGCTCTTCCTTGCTCTCCTCTGTAAGGATGGGCATCTCAGGAGGGTGGGTTGCCTGTATCTGTCATACATGTGCGCCCTCTGGATTTAGTGTCCCTTCCGCTCTGTCACAGCACCCACCCAGCACATGGCCTGGCCTAGAGTGTATGCTTGATGACTGCTGAATGGGTCACAGACAGAAGAGGGTGACCAGAAAGAGTGGGGGCCCTGCATGAGGTCCATGCCAGGTGGAGCCTGTGGAAGGGAGAGTGAGTGAGGATCTGAGGACAGGGTTCTGTTCAGCTCAGTGTGTGTGTGTGTGTGTGTGTGTGTGTGTGTGTGTGTNCTGAGGACAGGGTTCTGTTCAGCTCAGTGTGTGTGTGTGTGTGTGTGTGTGTGTGTGTGTGTGTGTGTGTATGTGTGTGTGTATATGTGTGTATGTGTGTATGTGTGTGTATGTGTGTGCGTGTGTGTGTGTATGTGTGTGTGTATGAGTGTGTGTATATGTGTGTGTGTGTATGAGTGTGTGTATGTGTGTGTGTGTGTGTGTGTGTGTGTGTGTGCATGTGTATATCTTGGTTATAGTTCCACTTGGAATTATGTGGAGAAGGTATTCATTCATTCATTTTTTTTTTCATTTTACTCAATGGATATAATTGGGTGTGGAATAATTATACGAACCTGGCTTTGTTCTGGATCCAAACTTCCAGTCCACCTACAGCTACATTCTAGTGTGGAGGTGACAATACCCTGATTGTCTTCCAGTGTGTTGAGTGGTGAGAACTTGTGTGTGGAAGGGAGGTGGGTACCAGGGTGACGACGTCAAGCCTGCTAGTCTTTTTTTTAACGCTCTGTCCAGAGGACCTCTCTTCCGTGTCAGACCCTCAGACCCACCCTCTTGAGACATTCTGAAGAGGTTTTTCGAGTGAAGATGTTCCTAAGTTGATGCTCCACAACCCCACACAGCCTGTTTCCAGTGGTAATCTGTAATCATGGATGCAGCAGCATCCTCTAACCTTCGAGGAATCTGTGTCAACAACTGCACAACTCCATTTGCCTTCCGATAGGCATCTCCTGATCAAATTCAGTATCTTGTCACTGTGAACAAGCATGTGATAAGCCCCTGTGGCTTTTCTTTACTAAATGACACATTTCTGGAAGACGGAGCCAATTAAAATCATGCAAACCTGAACTGCTTTCCAGCTCGATCCAGTTACAACAAGAACCCCCATTTTCCACATCTTGGCAGCCATTACAACTCTTACCAGTCTGAGGGATAAAATGATATTCCATTATTATTATTATTCTAATTTGCATGGCCTAAATGTGAATGCTGTTCACGTGTGTTTATTGATGTTTTCAATCGGTTCTTCTGCAGATGAACTTAGTCATGTTCTTAGCTCAGTAGTAGATGTTCTCTACCTATTGTGTGGATTTTCCTGGAGAGATGCCAGCAAGTCTGTAGTCACCCCAGAAAGGGTGTTGGCAAGAGATCGAAGAAACAAGCACAGCCAAGTCCAGGAGCACAGGAGAGGAGCGACTTACAGAAGCATGGATGATTCGAATGCAGGTTCTGCCTGGAAAGCCAACCCCAGTGTGAGTGGGAACCCGTGCAAGTCCAGTCCTGGAGTTCCACGCACTGACTGCAGGCAGTTCCATTGGCACGTGCCACTCTCTCCTAGCGAATGTCTTCTGTGCATATAGCCTTGGGGAAAGGCTTTGTAACTTTCCAGCTTCCCTATCTTGTGAGTTTTATTCCAGAGCACCGTCCACTCATTAGCCTTCTGAGACCCTGAGCCTCCTTTCTCAGCTCGGGAGGGGACATTTCAATCAAGAGATGGTGGCTAGCTATACAATCGTGTGTGATGCCTGCCACATTGCTACCTCCTGATTTCCTAAGGTTTGCCAGTGTCTGTTGCTAGGATGGATATTTATCACGCTCCTGATTCACCAGCTCAGTCTATGAAGTGGATTTTTTTTTTTTTTATTAATAAATAAGAAGCCAAGTGCAGAAACTCTAAGTGACACTGCCAAGCTGTCAAAGTAGATGTATGGTAGAGATGGCTCAGTGTCCACTCCTGTGCAGGCCGGCACAAGCTTATAACCACTGGGCACTTAGTGAGAGAGGAATGGAGGGGTCTGCTGAGCACATGAGCCTGGGATAGAGAGACGGGTGTAGGGCTACTCAGGATGAGCTCATTGGAGAGGGTTGCCCTTTTGGGAACCGCAAATGCTGCCTGGGTCAAGGGTCTCTGCTAACTCCGAGGCACTGAGCATGCTCTTTCCAGCATCTGTCCTCAGGCCCTGCAGCCACAGCTTGGAGCCTGGTAGAAGGGGAAAGGGGCTGCGTTTTGTTCTTCTGTCCCTGGCGTATTTAACTTACACACGTCAGACTTCACTCTTCTCAAAGGCTGAGTAGTCTTCGGTTGCTGTCACTAAGCCCCATTTTAAAAGTCCATTCAGCAGCCATGGAGGCCAGCGTGGCTTCCACCTTGTGGCCACCCTGCTTACTGCAACGGTGAGCAAGGTCCCCAAGTTCAGTTCTTGGGGATTTGGATCCAGATGTAGAATTGTTGAGTCATATTAAGTGCGAAGTTTAATATCTCTGAAACCGGCATGGCGTTTCCCACATTCGCTAGTAAAGCGTTTCCCAGCTACACACAAGCGTTCACACTTCACACACTCGCTGTTTTCGGATAATAGCCACGGTACCGAGTGTGGCATGGTATGTCATATGTGACAGCATAGGCTTTAACGTTCTTGTGTATATCTTGTGATGCCGCAAGATGTGGTAAAATGTTGAGACCGTGTCACCCGGATCATCCCAGCCGCTCTCTCAAGCTCCAGACCCTGAGAAACTGCTCTGCCGCGCGTGGTGCAAAGGGAACGGCAGATCTAAGGGGTGAGGGGAGGACTATGGGTCAGGTGTTATCCTGCATGGGTCCAGACTCATCCACTGCTAGGAGATGCTGGCCTTGACTGAGCTGGGGATAGCTGCTGGGACACACATCTGGGGACACACATGGCTTTTTGTTCCTTTTGGGATTCTTTGCGGCAGCCAGAATTCCACAGGGGCAAAGTGGGCTGGGCCTGCACTGTCCTGTGATCTTTAGAGTCACAGAGCATCCTTCTCTCAGGGAGCTCCAAGGGACACTGAGGAGCACCCCTCCCCCCCAGCTGATGAGGGAAGAGGGCAGACAACTTGAAGCCCTGGAGCCCAGGGGACTGAAAACGGTAGTGACAATGAGGCCCTCGGTGGCACTCCTTCCTAAACATTTCTCCACAGTCTCATCTTAGTCTCCATCAGCATCCTGCTGTGTGTAAGTCACTGTTAGAATCCTCCTGTGCTGATGTGACTTGAGACTGAAGCACACCGTGCAGCACAGCCAGGCTGGGTGACAGATCTCTGAAGAAGGAGAGGTGAGAGCAAGAGTGGAACGCACCCCTCCCCCACCCCCGAGTCAGGGGGAAGTGAGTGTGCTGGATGCTGGGTGCGGCCAGGATGAGCCCCAGTGGCAGCCCTACACACTCCAGCCGGGCTTCAGAAGATGATCTGGGCCTGCAGAAGTGGCTGTGGGTGGGGGTTGCTCTATGTGGAGGTCTGGCTGACCCCTAGGCCTGGTACGCAGGAGAGGGGTCCAGATGAAGGCAGAAGAAGTGGTGGGTATGAGGAGAAACAGTGGACATGAAGCTAGTCTGGGACAGATAATGTTCTGCTAGGACACTGGGGAGCCACGACAGGCGTAAGGACAGGGTTGGCCGTGTGGTGGTTTGAATACTCTTTCCCCAGGGAGTGGAACTATTGGGAGGTGTGGCCTTGTTGGAGTTAAGTGTGTCACTGTGGGGGTGGGCAATGAGATCCTCCTCCTAACCATATGAAAGCCAGTTTTTTCCTGGCAGCCTTCAGATGAAGATGTAGAACTCTCAGCTCCTCCTGCACCATATCTGCCTGGATTTTTGCCATGTTCCTGCCTTGATGATAACAGACTGAACCTCTGAACCTGTAAGCCAGCCCCAATTAAATGTTGTCCTTATAAAAGCTGCCTTGGCTGTGGTGTCTCTTCATAGCAGGAAAGTCCTATGGCAGCCCAAAGTGCTTTTCTGTTCTGTTCTGGAGAGGTATTTTCAGGGTAGGAGCCAGCATCTGAGGTTATCTTCTGACAGGTCTAAAGTTATAATTTTAAGCTAGGCTTGTTTCTCTGTCCATGTTCCTCTGTCCCACGGGGTCCAGAAAACCCATGGTCTGCTTGAGATATGGCTTCCATTACCTACAGGTGAGTTTCAGCTGGGCTTCTGTTCTCCATGCCCTGGACTCTCCCTCCATGGCCTTCATTCTAGCTGAATCTTACCTTCTCAAGACCCTGGGCTCAGGAAGTGGCTTTTAGTTACATGTTCCTTGTGGGTCCCCTCTCTTTCTCTTGGGGGCTGTTTTATTTTCCACGATATACATGGGGTGTTTGATCATCCACAGGCTTGCCTCTGTGTCCAGGGTAGACCATGTGACCCCAGGGAGTTCATCGAAGCCCCGTGCTGCCTAGAAACAGTGAATTGGTCAGAAGTACACATGATTAAAGGGCTGCCCAGAGTACTCATGTGGGGTTTCCTAAGGAGGCTACAGAATAGAGAGTCTTTGGAAATCAGCGGCTGGAAGTCATGTTTGAATGTAAACTCTCCCCCAAAGGCTCATACATTTGGATGCTTGGGCCCCAGATGGTGGTGGTTTTGAGGAAAGTCATGGAGCCATTAGGAGGTGACTTGTGTGGGGAGAGTGGGAACCTTGAGGCTCTGTGACGTGGTCCCTCTTTCTGTCTGCCTTTGCTTTCTGACTCTGGGCATAATGTGACCAACCAACTCATGTTGACCCTCCTGCCCTCTCTACCATGATAGATTGTACCCCTAGACCCTCCCCCCAAATCAGTTCTTCCTCATTCTAGTAACTTCTTGTTAGGTATTGTTCATATCATCAGGAAAAGCAGCCAGTGTAAGGACCACAGAGGCCACTCTTCCCATGCTCCGCACAAGTCACCCCCCCCCCCCCCCGGGGACTGACAGGACCAAGGCACACCAGAGATCAACGGAACAGAGTTATGACTGAGATATCTGTATCCACCCACGCCTGAATGTGGTGCTGGGCTCTCATTTAAACAAGGCAACAGACCCTCTCTGCACTGCAATGTCAACCCAGAGCCCTGATGGCCCTAGGCCATATTTGGTGCCTCTCGATTCACTGTCCATGGTCTCTGCCCCTCCATTTTCTAATCGAACGCCTTTCCATGTCCCAATCCTTTACTTTGGTGCAAGCTTCTCCTTTTCTTCCTTCAGGTGGCCACGGAGTATGAGAGGGACTGAAGGAAAAGAGTGGGCAGAAGGGTATCACACAAGGCCAGGGAGCCTGAGGAACCAAGGATCCAACTGAATCACCCCAAGAGTCAACCCAGACCCCACTGGCCTGCTTATTTTAAAGAAGGAATTATAGACATAGAGTTGTGTGGTTCGCTCAAGCCGCCCAGGAAGGAAGTGGCTGAGCTGGTTCTGAATCCGAGTCCCCTCCATAAAATCCACCATCGGTAAGCCTGCACACAAAACCTTGCCTGTCGTCAGAGAAGGACGATTTGTGACAAAGGGTTGGCTCAAGAAAATGGAGACCTGGTCCTTGTTCTGCAGTAGAGTAGTGGTTTGGGGGTGCATGCACAAGTGTGAATACAAACATACACGGTCACCCCTAACCCCAACCCCTCCGTCTTCATCCTGACCCATTTTTACTGAGGTCAGCTAAGGGGTGGCTAAAACATTCTGGGTGAGGGGGGGGGTTGGATGCATTAGGTGCATCAGGCATATAAACAAAGGCTCTTTAATAATTTTTTTCTTTAAAAAAAAAAAAAAGCTATATGTGGCTCCCGCTGCAACCCTGAGTATTCCCCAGGGTCCACAGGCTCACTTTAGCCCAATAACTCCTAACCACCCCCCTCTCCCAGTCACGTGTGCTTGCTGCCAGGACTTGCCAATTTATCACTTTGAGTAGTGGCTTGCTGGGATCAACGGGGACTTAGCCCTGGCTCCCACCCTCCACATACATCTCTACCGGGGCTTTCTGTGGCTACAGAAGGTTCATGTTCTAACTCTGAAGTTGCCACATGCATCTCCCACAGTGCTAAGACCTTTCTTTGCCCACACTCCCATAAGTCTACCCAGGGACTGGCCGGTTACCATGGTCACAAGGAAGCCCTCATCCCATCCCTGTCCCTTCTCTGATGCTCTGCCGTGGCCAGCAATACCCATTCCTGACTTCTTTCTTCCCTTTCACGGCATTTCACTGTATAACTCAAGCTGGTCTCCAACTCATGAAGATCCTCTTCCCTCGGCCTTCTGGGATTACAGGTCTGTGTGACTAGGCCAGCCTGGCCTGTGACTTTCCTGTCAGGTGGCTCCTGGAGTCCCAGGGGCCAGCTATTTTTGAGGGGCCCTGTGTCTACTCTGCCTTCACCGTTTGCAAGTAGAAATGGTTTTTAGCTGCTGACTAAATAATAAGCTACCTATATATTATCTGTCTTCACTGTGTTATTGTAAAAAGAAAACTAACCAGGGTGTGGTGGTATAGGCCTGTCTGTCACACCATCCTTACGAAGCAGAGGCAGGATGATCAGGAGTTCAAAGCCATCTTTGGCTACACTAGTTAGGTGGAGAATAGCCTGGGCTATGTACAACCCTGTCTCAAAACAAAACAGCAAAGCAAACAGAGGAGGAGGGACAGCATAAACATAGTCTAAATACACCCACGACAAGTGTCAACAGCCGAGACTCAGGCAGCCTGGCAGTGTGCAGACACTTGGCTCCCTCCCCTATACCTTGAAAGTCTGAACAATGAGGCCCTTTGTGGGTTGGTCTCTTCTGCTGGGCCCTCTGAGTCACTGCATATTTTTGTGTGTGCAGTAACAAATGATGTGACTCATTCTCCCACTGGGGGCATTTGGGGACTTGTTCTGTTTTACTTACAATTGCAGGGGGGGAAAAAAAATCAGATATTACAGAGGTGAGAAAAAAAAAAATTCCACAAAGTCAAATAGTCCACTTCTGCGTGTTCCAGGCTGGCGGGAAGAGCGCAGGCCCGAGGTTATTGCACGGGGTTCCTGGGGGTGGGGCTTGGGGGTTCAAGGTGGATAAGTTCGACCCGTTTTTTTTGCTAAGGTCAAATAAGGGGGGAGGTTAAACTTCTTAGAAACCCCATGTCAAAGGCAGAGGCAGCAGACTTCTTACCCAAACCCGAGAGTCCTCCAGGCCCCAGGAAGAGATGACATGGTCCCGTGTTGTGTGTCTCTGACCCCCTACTCCTCATCAAGCCGTTCCTCCATGGTTCTCCAGCCAGACTACCATGTTCAGAAAAGAGGTGTGTGTAGACTTTCTCTTTACTCGTGGACGGTGGCTTCCAGCCTCCTTTCCTTCCAGAGTCGGGTCGCCACGAGTTTGAGGCTAAACGGGGCTGATAATAATGGAGAACGTGAGCCACAGCTGAAAGGCTCCAGAGAGGTATCTACATGTTATAAGGCCGGTCCCTAGACAGAGGTGGGCATCCCCCTTCCTCCATCCACGTGTCCCTATGGCTCTGCAGTCTCCGTGTCCCATGCTTTGGGTAAGTCCCATCCACACCGAGATCCCAGGGCTCTGCAGCTCTGCGTTGGATCTAGGCCTTTAGCAGAGACCATTTCAGTCTAGATTCTGTGCCTATCGGACCAGGTCCTCTGGAGGCTCTGGGCCTTGGAGATCAGGATCCCAGCTCCAAGCTTGCATGGCAGTGGGGGTGCGGGCGTGGCCAGGTACTGGGGCTTCAAGAACTTGCATTCGGAGCACGTGTCTCCTCTCGGAGCTGCAGGGCCTGTCTCTTTCTATTAGTTTAACAAGCCCTGGTATTAATGAGATTGCTCTATAATTGAACCTTTTCACGGGTCCCTCGGTAATGAAATTATGCTAATTTGCATTCAGCACCACTAGGCATCCATCACGCGGGATCAGCCGGGAGCGGCCGGTGAAGTGGCGTGAATGCACCGCTAATTATCACCGAAATGAACAAACCCGGCAGGATTATGATTTCATCTTTTGCCCTTCTCACCACTGGCTCCGCCCCGTCTACATTTGTCTTTTCATGCATAGGGTTGTTGGTGGGATGGGAGCAGGAAGCTGCTGCCATTGGCTGAGTGGCAGCAGAGCCTGGCACCTCTGCAGGCACCTGCAGGCTGGGTGCTGTTGCTGCTGGCCAATTTGAGTAGGCAGCGTGGGAGCCTGCCTCTGAATGTGCGGCCTGCTAGTGTGTGTGTGTGTGTGTGTGTGTGTGTGTGTGTGTGTTTTCACTCCCTCTCTGGGCTGAGGGTGGTGGTGTGTGTCTAATGAATGTCTGAGTCTTCGTGCAAGGCTCTTAGCCTGCATGCTTGCCCGTTGGGCACCTGAGTGAGAAATCTATACCTCTGGTAGTGCACAGATGTGACCAATGCATTTGTACCTCTCCTTGAGTGCATATGTGTGTGTTTGCCTGTGGGGTTTATGGCTCTGCCACTGCCTGATATGCTGAAGTGTGAGGGTTTGTATCCTTGTGAACGATTGCCAACGTGGCACATCACTGTTAAGATGTGTAGTGATGTTTGCACCTGCCTGTGGCCATACGTGGTGTATTCTACTACTCTGGTTGTCCAGTGGCTGGAGAATGGTGGCTTCTGACAGCTGCCACATTCAGGGACCCACTATGAAACTGTAGGGTCACCACAACAGGGGGACAGCTAGAGGGCTCCCTCCTCCCATTGCTGGATCCTCAAGGATTCTACTCAACTCCCAGTGAGCAGAGAAGAGTTGAGACTGCTTTGCTGACTAGATCTGCACTAGGAGGACTTGGAAGGGGTTCATTTGACTCAGGGTAAATAACAAAAATATTCCGTGCTAAGCCGAGTGTACGTGGTGAGTTATAGCACCTCACCTCTTGGTACCCCTTCCTATCAGGTTTATGGGATGCTCAAGGGCTAGTGTGGTGGAACAAGGCCAGTGACGTCTGCTCAGTGTCCACTGGGGCTGAGATGAAGTTCCTCATTAGTACACGGGCCACCCCTGCCACTCGCCAGACAGGTTTTGCATGGCATGTTCACATTCTGGACCTTCTGTTTCCCGGGCTATGAACCAGGAGTATGAGAGATATGGGCCAGTTAACTTTCTAGGATGTTTGCACGAGAGCATGGAGTGCCAGGATTCTGACAGCTGTACGTCAGCAAGGTTGACTAGCGCTCTCACAGATTAAAAAAAAAAAATGTGTTTTATACACACACACTTTTCTGAGTCAGTTTCTTTGGGTGGAACATACGTGATAATCTATGTTATGACATGGTTGTGTGAGAGTGAAAATGGAGTCATTAGTGTATAAATTGATGAAAAAACATTGTATGTGTATACCACAAAATTAGTTATGTGACTTGCAAATGCAAAGGGATATAGAGGTTTATACACCACCTAGACAATGCTTCTGGCAGGTTCCCTAAGTCCACCGGCTCTCCCACCATGCTTGCTGGGTTTCGTCACTTTCCGTCCCACAGAAAGGCTACGGTGGCAGCTGATGAATGGGTACAGGTCTGAAGTAAAGTTTATTGGTGCTTTATTTTCATAAATGAGGCTAATGGAAGCAAAACAACTTAAATATGTGTCAAAACTTTGCCCGTTCTCAGTGGTGTGAGAGGCCTTCTTGTTGAGTGAGAAATCATTTTTTGGATACTGGGGAAATAACTTCTGAATGCTTTGCTCTGCTTAGCCATATAATGGCTTTAGAAGCCACACACTTAAGTTTAAGAGGCATTGTTAATATTTTCCACTAGTTTTCTTTAAAGTCTAGACAATCAACCGAACAATAAATCGAGTCTTGCTCTGTGATGCTGACTGGTATCTATGGTGCACACTTCTACGACAGCTGATTGTAAACTAAGAACATTGTACCACTGAACTTCCAAGTTGGGAAGCGACTTAAAACAGCACCCAAGTGCATGATGAGGTGACAGTTCCACCCGAGGCTTCCTCCACAGGTTCACAGTTCAGATGCTAAGTCTCCAGCACTAGAATGCTCTCTTGAAGGCTGTGGACCTTTAAGAGGTGGGGGACCTGGCTGTTGGGCGTGGCCCTTAGGGGCTGGCCTTGGAAGGTTACACCCATCCTAGGCTCCACCCACCTTTTCTCTGCTTTGTATCCGCCACCATGTGAGACATCTCTGCCACTCATTACTGCTACCGTGGATGAAGCTGCCACCATCCCTCCCTAGCGGCAATGGACCGTAAATGAATCGTAAACCAGGGGTTCTCAACCTTCCTAATGCTTCGACTCTCATGTTGTGATGAGCCCAAACCATAAAATTATTTCCTTGCTACTTTGTAACTGTAAGTTTGTGACCATTGTGAATTGTAATGTAAATATCTTACATGTGACCCCAATTGGAGGTCGAGACCCACAGGTTGAGAACGAGAACTACTGCATGCAAACTGAACTAAACCCTTACTTGGGGCTGCTTCTGTCTGGTGTTTTGTCTCAGGGAAGAGAGTAGCTAACATGCAGTTCCGACCAAAAAGGTATTCTAGGTTAGTGACAGTGAGGGAGTGGGTAATGACATATAATTAGGAAGTGATGAGCTATGGGGATTATTGTTTGCTTTTTTAATATAATCGATTTAAACATAGATTTATATCATTTAACTTTTAATAGAGAGCAATTAAAAACCACTAGTGCTTTCTCAGTAAACTTAACAAGCTGGATGAAGCTATCCGTGGCACAAGGATGGAGCAAAGTAAAGTAACGTAGAGTCTGGTATGCTTCAGTTTCTCTTATAAAGTAGTAAGCGTTCTTATTCATTCTTGCTGGTAGTGGTGCTGGCGAAACCCCTTCAGTAGGACTAGTCAGGCCGCTTCTGACTCACTGGCTTCTGAAACAGTTCATGATCCATCACCATGTCTCAGGCATCTGAGCAGGAGAGGGGTGCGGAAGCTGGGAATGCTGTTTGTTTTGGAAACGGAGCACGATCTGGAATAGCCAGTCTTACACAGGGTGGTGGTGTAAGTTATACAAGCTTCCATCTTGAGTGTGGGAGGGGCCTGACATTGAAGTGAAAGGTCAAACACCAGAGTGTACAAATCTCAAACTGGCAGTTTGATGAGTTTGAAACGTGTACCCCTGATGCCCCACAAGAAGGTAGGTGGAGAGTTCTTGATCATCTCTTTGGGGTCACCCCGGCATGTACCATGGGGAATCGGTGTTCTATTACTGTAGTAATCAGGGTTCTCTAGATTCACAGAACTTATGACTTCCAGTCTGTAGTCCAACTCCTGACAATGGTCAGCAGCAGTTGTAAATGGAAGTCCATGGATCTAGCAGTTGCTCAGTCCCACAAGGCAAGCAGGTGAAGAAGAGAGGATCTTCCTTCTTCCAAAGTCCTTCTGTAGGTCTCCAGCAGAAGGTGTGGCCCAGATTAAAGGTGTGTGCCACAACACCTGGATCTGGGACTTGCTTTGTCTCTGATGACCTGGAACTCAGAGATCTCCTTGCTTAGTCTCTTGGGATTCATAGCCACGGTGCCTCAAGAACTCCATGCCAAGGTCCAGGTCAGAAACTTGTATCTCCCAGCCTCCAGATCAGGATCACAGGTGAGCCATCCAATTCTGCATTGTAGTTCATTCCAGATATAGTCAAGTTGACAACCAGGAATAGCCGTGACAATTAAAATCGTGTGTTTGGCACCCTTTGCTGACACGCTGGTAAGGCCCATATTTACTACAGACTGGTAGATTATCCATTTTACTTGCAGGTATGCCATAATTTGTTATGATTCGTGTGTTTATGGGCATGTGAGGTTTCTGCTCAGGGCTATTTCAGGAGCATAAGTATGTAAAGACTTGCAGCTGGGACCGTGGAGCGGTGGTGTCTGGCAGGCACCTTTACTGCAGACACCTCTCTAGAACGCTGGTCCTGATGGATAAAAGGGCATTACATGTCCATGAAAGAAATCCTTCCTGGTGATGAGCTTTGCCTGAGGAGTCACAGCCTCTATGGAGAGACATATTGTTGTAGCTTTTCTTAGGTTTGTGGTGTGTGTGTGTGTGTGTGTGTGTGTGTGTGTGTGTGTAGTATATGTGTGGAGTGTGGTATGTGTGCATGTGTGCGGTACATGTGTGTGGTATGTGCATTGTGTGGTATGTGTGATAAATGTGTGTGTCATATGTATGTGTATGTGTGTGTTGTATGTATACATGTGTATGATGGGTGTGTGTGTTGTGTGTGGTATGTGTAGTATATGTGTGGTATATGTATGTGTTGTGTGTGTGTGTGTGTGGCATGTATGGTATGTGTGGTATGTATGGTGTATGTGTACTGTATGTGTAGGTGCATGTGTATGATGTATTTTGTGGTATGTGTGTATGTGTGTGTGCTGTATGTATAGTGTGTACATGTGTGGAATGTATGTGTGTATGGTATGTGTATTTGTGAGTGTTGTGTGTGTAATGTATGTGGGGTGTGTGTATATGTGTGTGTGGTATGTGTACTGTGTGTGTGGTATCTATGTATGTTCTGTGAGGTATGTGTGTGTGGCATATGTATGTATGTGATGTGTATAATATGTGTGTATGGTATGTGTATAGTATATGTGTGTGTGGTATGTGTGGTGTATGTGTGCTGTGTGTGTGGTATGTATGCATGGTGTGTATGGTATGTGTGCTGTGTGTGTAGTATGTATGCATGTTGTATGTGGTATATGTGTGTGTTGTATGTGTGCATTGAGCATGAATCTCCAATGGTCAGGAAAACTGCAAATTGGTAGCAGACTTGCTAATCCATGCTCCATCTAGAGAAAGCTGCAGGACTTCGTGGCTTTTCTGAGGCGAGAGGCAGCTAGAGAGGTTGTAATCTAACATATCAGTGTGCAATCCCTGCCAATGTTTGATGATGCCTTTTTACTGTCAGCCACTACGATGGGGACATACAACCATCTCGGTTGTGGCTTGTATTTGCGGTTTTAAAGTTTGGTCTGAAGATCAGCACTGTTGAGCATGTTTTTGTGTGAAGACTCTGTGCGGGCAGTCCAGGTGTGTTGTTCTGCTGTGCATGTTCATGTTTTGGTGCCTGCTCTTTATTGGGTTGTCTGTATCTTTACTGTTGAATTGTCGATGATCATCTTTATATAACAATTATGAGTTCTTTGTCAAGACTAAGTTTATAGTATTTCCTCCAGTCCATGAGTAATGATGTCTTTTAAGGACCAGATTTCTTTTCTTTTCCCCCTCCTTCCCTCCTTCCTTCCCTTCCTCCCCTTCTTTCCCCTTCCTTCCTTCCTTCCTTCCTTCCTTCCTTCCTTCCTTCCTTCCTCCCTCCCTCCCTCCCTCCCTCC
>NC_034609.1:13131560-13134899 GCF_900095145.1 Mus pahari
TCTCTCTCTCTCTCTCTCTCTCTCTCTCTCTCTCTCTCTCTCTCTCTCTCTTTCTTTCTTTCTTTTGTCTGATAAGCTGTTGCTTACCCCAAACAGAGACCTCCTCCCATATGTCTGTGGTGGTTTGAATGGAACTGTCTCCATAGTCTCATACGTTTGAATGAGGTCTCATTGTTTGGAGAAGTTTAGGAGGTGTGGCTTTGCAAAAGAACTGTGTGTGTCACTTGGGGCCAGCTTAAAGGTTTCAAATCCTCAAGCTGTTCCCAGTGTACTTTCTCCGATTATGCTTATGGATTGAGATGGAAATCGACACCATGACTGACCACGCCTGCCGCTTCCCCACGATGCTGCTGGGTTCTCTGGACCCATACGCTCAAGCAAGCCCTTCCTTCTGTAAGCTGCTTCCTGTGGTCATGGTGTTTTATTATTTTATTTTTATTACAACAATAGAAAGGTAACCAAGATGATGTTCTTCTATGTTTTTGAAGTTTAACCTTTGCACTTAAGACTTCAGTCTAGGATATGATGTGAGTCAGAGGGGGACTCCCTTCATATGCACGTGTTACCACAGCATATCTCTTTCTTCGCTATACTGTCTTGATGGCTCTATGGGCAATCAAGTTATTATAAGTGTGTGAGTCCAATTCTGGGCTCTCTGTTGATCAATGGCTTTTCCTATGTCTTTCATTAAGATATGGGTTTGGTTATTAAATACTGAAATCAATAATGTGAGTCCTTCAGGGATATTTTTCTCCCTCCAGATTGTTTAGACTATTTAAAGTCCCTCAGGTAGCACACACATGCTGTCCTCCCGCTGGGAGCTGAGGCAGGAATATATCCCAGGGCTAGTTTAGGCTACATAGGTATGGCCCTGTCTGAAAAAGACAAAACCAACCCAGAACTTAAATGTAAAAAGTCCTTTGGACTTATATATAAATTTTTGAATCAACATGTACATTTGCACACAAAAAAATAAATTTTCTGTTTGAAATAGTGTTTTATCTTTATATTAATTGGGAAAGAATTTATACTTTGGTGGTATTGAATTTCTGGCCCATACACACCTATCTCTGTATTAAATCCTGTTTTTCTTCCAAAAATTTATAGTTTTCAGTGTGTAGGATTTATTTTTGTTATATTTATTTTTAATAATATTCTATTAAAATGAGATGCTTTAAAATGTGTATAATTATAGTACTTTTGATAAAAGCATAAATTTAGAAATTATATTCCTTTAAAAATAATGCATATTTATAAAATATTCATATTAAATATTTATTTTGTAATTACAAAATAGAAACTTTATCTTAAAATTTATTTTAAGTACATATAAAACATAAATGTATCTTATATGTAGTTGCAAAAATATGATTAGTCTTTCTCTCTCTCTTTCTCTCTTTCTTTCTTTCTTTCTTTCTTTTTATTTATTTATTTTTATTTTTTGGTTTTCAAGACAGGGTTTCTCTGTGTAGCCTTGGCTGTCCTGGAACTAACTCTGTAGACCAGACTGGCCTGGAACTTAGAAATTCGCCTGTCTCTACCTCCCAAGTGCTGGGGTTAAAGGCACACATGGCTACATTTGACTTTCGTAGCATGCAACCTTACTCAATTTACTTAGTAATTTAAATAGCTCTTTGGTGGCTTTGCTGGGATTTTTCTAGATAGCAAAACACTGTCTTCGCTCATGCTGCTGAAGTGAGACATTACAGACCGGGTGTCTCAGATTCTGGGTATTTATGTGTCACCGTGGTGGAGCTGTGAGTCTGAGGTCAAGGCGTTGGCTAACTTGGACCTTGGTGAGGACTGTCTTTCTAGCTAGCTTTTCACTGTTCTCTCACATGAAGAAAACAACAAACAGCTGTTGCCTGTACTCTTTCTACAAGGTATGGTCTTTGTTAGGTTTCCATAGCTGTGACAAACACAACGACCAAAAGCAACTTGGTGGATGTCACAGTCCATCACAAAGGGGAAGTCAGGGTAGGAACTCAAGGCACTGGCCATGGCTGCTTACTGGCTTTCCCGTGGCTTGCTCAGCCTGCCTCCTTATAGCACACAGGACCACCTGTGGCTCTCCGCACAGTGAACTGGACCTTCCCATAGCAATCACTAGTCAAGAAAAGGCCCCACAGCCCTGCCAATCTTACAGACGCATTTTTCCCAGTAGAGGAACCCAGGCTAACCATAGCCTGGGTTAAATTGACAAAATCCAGGACAGCTGCTAACCTTGATCTGGGAGCTCCCCTTGCATCATTCAGAGCAAACCTAACCACCTCGTACATCCTCAGCTTCGTGTACCTGTGCACAAATGCAGTTTCTTCTGTTTGTTATTTATGTCTCCCTAGTGTTCTTCTCAACTTATTGCACTAATAAATGGCTCTAAGGTGATATTAAGTAGAAATGTTGACAACAGACTTTCTTGCCTTATGGATCATAGAGGAAGTATTAAAGAATTTACTGTAAATACAGCATGCTTGTTGTCATCCTTCGCAAAGGTTCCTTTTATTCTGTAAAGTCCCCTTGTGTTTCTACTTGGTTGCATGTTTTAGAACAGGTGTGAAGTCTGTCAAATGCTTTCCATGCATCTGTGAAGAGGATCATAACTTTGTCTTCAGTTTGCTAATGTGGTAAATTACAGTTTGCCTTTCAAATATTAAAATCAATCACACACAGAAAAAAAGTACCACTTTCCTGACATACAATAGCCTTTATATATTGCAAGATTATCTCTGTTAGCATTTATGTGTTATTTCAGTATTTATGTGCATGAGGGAGATGACGGGAACGTTATACAATTTTTTCCACTATGATATCTGTGTCGGGAGGTTTCTGTGTCTCCTCCGCCCTTATTGTCATATACAGAGGATTAAACATGGGGCCTGATACATGCTAGTCAAGTGTTGCTCCAGTGAGCTACAGCTTCAGCCCCTGGGACATTGTGTGTGTGTGTGTGTGTGTGTGTGTGTGTGTGTGTGTGTGCGCGCGCGCGCATGTGTGTGTATGTTAAACTACACATGACACATGGCTCAGCATTTTGGATGTTCTGAGGAGTGGTTTAGCAGCAGTTAGTATAGACGGTGTTTCCAGCCACCATGTTGTTGGATTCTGGAATATTCCATCACCTCCAAAATCCCATTGTTTTCTGCTTTCCTCTCTTGGAAATCAGTGGCCTCTGTGTCTTCCTTACACTTGTCTTCTACCATTTCTAGATTTTTCATCAACGTTAATTGCACAATATGTGCCTTTTGTACCTAACTCCCCCCATTTAGCATCCACCCATCCTGGAGCTTCATTGCCTTTTTTTTTTTTTTTTTTTTTTTCGAGACAGGGTTTCTCTGTATA
>NC_034609.1:13135219-13136469 GCF_900095145.1 Mus pahari
CAGATAGGGTGATTCTGCCTGGAGCTGTACTTGTAGAGTTATAGGAAGTTGTGAGCTGAGCAGTGTGGGCGTTGGGAACCTGACTTGGGTCTTCTGCAAGAGCAATACTTGATCTTTACCACTGAGCCATCTTTCAGGAATTGTTGCTGAATTTTTAAAAACTACTTCTTTTTTTTTTTTTTTGTAGTTTCAGTAGAACTTTTATGAAAGAGACAATGCCATCTACAAATAGGTATTTTTTGCTCCTTTCCCCTCAGTGCTGGTGGTTTTGTGGACTCTTCTCATTGGCTCTGAAAGACCTATTTAGATGTTCACAGAGTGGTGAAAACGAGATCCTTGTATTGCTGGTGGGCTGGTGAGGAAAACCGTCAGCCATCGTGGCTTTTGTTGTCATGCCACAGGTGACATCCTTAGGCATCTTTGGGTAGGTAGAACTCTCTTCTTATTTTAAATTATGAAAGGATGTTCTGCATCAGTCCAGAGCTCTGTGTGGGTTTCTCCATAACTCTGCTATGGCAGCAGATTGCACTGCGGATTCCCAATAACACAGCATCTTTGTATTCCAGGAACAAATCTCCCTGGGCCACGGTGTACACCCCTTTCACCAAACCAATGGGCTGGCTTTGCTCATATTTGTGGAGGATATTTTCATCTACATTCATAAGAAATCTCAGCCCGGCAGCATTTTATTTTCTTGTGATTTCTTGGTCTGGCTTTAGCAGTAGTGTTAACCTCATAGAATAAATAAGGAAGTGTAACTTCCACTCCTATGTCTCTAGGAGACATATTGATAAATACTAGGGCAAATTCTTTGATAGAACTTCCCAGGAGAGCCATCTGGCTCTGGGTTATAACCATTGGTTTGTTTTGGCTACTGATAATTTCTTGACTTTTCATGGACCTGTTAAGGTTTCTATTTGTCTATTATATCCCTATTTCTCTCTCTCTCTCTCTCTCTCTCTCTCTCTCTCTCTCTCTCTCTCTCTCTCTCTCTCTCTCTCTCCATTGTCTATCTATCATCTGTATCTATCAATCTAACTTTCTGTCTGTCTGCCTGTTTGTCTTTCATCCATCTTTCATCCATATATCATCTGTCTGTCTGTTTGTCTGTCTGTATGTCTTTCATCCATATATCATCTATCTCTGACAGTCCAGTCTCTATCTATCTATCTATCTACCTATCTATCTATCTACCTATCTACCTATCTATCTACCTATCTATCTATCTATCTATCTATCTATCTATCTAT
>NC_034609.1:13136480-13137848 GCF_900095145.1 Mus pahari
TATCTATCTATCTACCTACCTACCTACCTACCTACCTATCTATCTATCTATCTATCTACCTACCTACCTACCTACCTATCTATCTATCTATCTATCTATCTATCTATCTACCTACCTACCTACCTACCTACCTATCTATCTATCTATCTATCTATCATCTATCTATCTATCTATCTATCTATCTATCTATCTATCTATCTGTTTTTTCTTTTCTCTTTTTTGTAAAAGTTTGCTAAGATAATTAGATAATTACAGGCTCCCACGTGTTTGTCCCTTTGGCTAGGTTACTTTCTTGGTATATGCTTGGTTTTCTTCTCCTCTATTTTAATTCATTTTCCCTGTAAAGTCAATAGTGATGCTTCCATTTCATTTCTGTCTTAATTCATGTTCTCTTCATTATTTTGTTTGTCTGCCCAAGATTTTACTTTAGACATGTAGCGTACTTGCATATTCTATTCAGTTCCCTGTCTTCTCTTCGCATTTCTCTTGTTCATGATCTCTACTCAGAATTAATATTTTTACCAATTCACCAAATTACCAAATTTTAGAAAGTTAAAACACTTCCATGTATTTCCCCACTCTTTATGATCTTTCATATGTATTATGAATAAGAATCCTGTGAAGACAAAGCTGTTATCTTTGCTTTAGGTGATGTGTTTTTTAATTATAAGAATTGGAGAGGAGAAAAAGTGATCTTTAACAAAAAAACTTTTTTAGCATTTTAAGTGTATGCATTTTCTTTAACATATTTGAATTTTCATCTGTTTTAATTACTCTTCCACCAAAACATATTTCAATGCATTTATTTTTTATGTTTTTGAGGGGCAAGACAGCTGACAGCAAATTATTTGAGCTTTTGTTTATCTGAAATTATATTTTTCTTGCTCTTTCTAATAAGTGAGGATCTTGCTGTATCCTGAAATGCTCAAGTTGGCCCCGAACTCTCAATTTTTCCGCCTCAGCCCCCACTCCCCCTTATTTTTCTATATACAATTCTGAATATGCAACTGTTGTATATACAATTGTGGAGTGACAGCTCCCTCTTCCATCTCCATTTTTGGACATCAGTTTTCCTGTCGTATCTTTTTTCTCTGACTGTTTTACAGAGCTGTATCTCACCATTTTTAAATGTTAGCATATGTCTTAGAATACATAGGCATCGGTTTTTAATGCTGATTACATATACTTTTTGAGTAGGCTCAGCTTCTCACCTTTTCTGGTTGGTGTTTTTGTTAACCTGACACAAATCCAGGCATGTTTGGGTAGAGGACTCTTTTTTTTTTTTTTTTTTTTTTTTTAGGTTTTTCGAGGCAGGGTTTCTCTGTATAGCCCTGGCTGTCCTGGAACTCACTTTGTAGACCAGGCTGG
>NC_034609.1:13137863-13155789 GCF_900095145.1 Mus pahari
GGCTGTCCTGGAACTCACTTTGTAGACCAGGCTGGCCTTGAACTCAGAAATCCGCCTGCCTCTGCCTCCCGAGTGCTGGGATTAAAGGCGTGCGCTACCACACCTGGCGGGTAGAGGACTCTTAGTTGAGAATATACCTCCATCAGATTCTTCTGTGGATACGTCTATAGAAAATTTTCTCGATTGATGATTGGAATGGAAGGGCTAAGCCCATGTGGGTGCTGTCACCCTTGTGGTCCTGGGTCCTATAAGTAAGCAGGTTGAGCAAGCAAGTAAGCAGCACCCCTCCATCATCTGTTTCAGTTTCTGCCTCCAGGTTCTGACGCTGACTTCCTTCAGTAATGGAATATGTCTTAGTTAGGGCTTCTATTGCAGTTTAAAGTCACCATGACCATGGCAACTCTTATAAAGGAAAATACTTAATCGGGGCTTGCTTACAGGATCAGAGGTTTAGTCCATAACCATCGTGGTGAGAAGTATGGCAGCACACAGGCAGAGATGGTGCTGGAGGAGAGTCCTACGTATGGATCAGCAGGCAGCGGGAAGAAAGAGAGAGGCACTGGGCCTGGCTTGAGTGTCTGAAACCTCAAAGCCCACCTCCAGTGACCACTCCTCCAACAAGACCACACCTCTTACTAGTGCCACTCCCTGTGAGCCTATGTGGTCCATTTTCATTCAAACCACCGCATTGACTGAGAGTTGTGAGATGAAATAAACCCTCTCTTTTCCTTGTTGTTTTTGGCCATGGTGTTTATCACCCACCCACCCTCACCCCCCAATTTTTATTAAGTTTATGAGTATTTCTTAAGATATTATTTTCTGCGCTGTTCTCTTTCCTCTATCTGTCTGGAACTCTAATACTATGCATGTTGGATTACTTAATGTTACCTCACCATTGCTGAGTTCCTGGCTATCTTTAAGGTGCATTCTTCTTTCTGCTGCATCTCTCAGTTCACTCTTTTCCACAGCCTCTAACCTGACTCCAATAGTGACTATTTCACTTCAGACATAATAATTCCAGTTCACGAATTTTCACTTGGTTCTGCTGAGGTTCGGACTGTTGCTATGTACTGTAGTGGTGCATACTGTCCCCCAAGTTCTGGTTGCCCCAGGAGAGGAGATCCTCAGGGAAAAGGAGATCCTCACTTAAACCAAGTGATGTTATGTAACTTTGCTCCTAACTTTAAAACTATTGGTCGAATACAGATGCCCACAGCCTACAACCTGGCAGATGAGAGGTAGACGGGGCTTCAGTTCCTGGGCTTGGGGGCTGAGGTAGAGACCATGAGGAAAGATGGAGAGAGGAGAAGAGAGAGAAGATGACACTATTGGGCAGCTGGATTGTGAGAGCATGGCCATGAGGGTGGGTCAATTGGAGTAGGAACAGCCCAGGCCAAACAAGCCAAGTGATATCCAGGGATTATTAACAGGGAAATAGATAAAACAGCTTAGAGGGTTGGCATTTGCCTGGCTCTAGGATTTATTTATTTTTTTTATAAATATGAAGGTATTTTGTCTTTTGCTAGGGAACAAAATTATCTAAGGTGGAGTAGAAATCCCCAATTCATATTTACCACAACATTGTTCTCTTGTACTCTACATTTGACAGACTTTGTATTTTCTCTCATCCTGCCTGTGTTTTCTCTAAATTACCTAAACATACTTATGGCAACTGTTTTAAAATCTCTGAGTGTTAATCCAAGCCTCCAAACGTTTCAACCTCATCAGTTCCTTCTTTTGCCTGTGTATCATTTTATTATTATTATTTTCTTATTAACCATTCTATTCATTTACATCTCCAATTATATCCCACTTCCCGGTTAACCCCTGCCTGGGTATCATTAACCTTTTATTATATTCTGTACTTTGCTGTTGTCATTAGGTGACATGAAGCCTTGTTCTGGCAAGAATGAAATCCCTAGTGGACTGTTTTGGTTATATTGGGCTATTTCTGGTAATACTAGGCTATGTATTGGTTAGATTAGGCTGTGTATTCATTACTTTTGTCTTCACTGCAACCAAGTATCCAACAAGAAGCAACTTATTGGAAGAGAGGTTTATTGGGGCTTAGAGTTAAAGGAAATACTGCAGTTGAGAGTTCACACGGGGCAAGAGTACTCGATGCTACGTTGGGAGGAGCATGAGGCTGCTTGGTCGCATCATGGTAGAACAGGAAGAGGAGAGAGTAGGACCCCAGTACCCAGCCAGCTTTCTGCTTTTTACTATTTTCTTCAATCTGAAGGCCTCAGCCCATGCAGTGGTGTTGCCCACATTCAGGGTAATGTGATCCTCTCTAGAAATGACATCATAAGCAACCCAAAAATGTGCCTCATTAATGCCCTGTGAGTTCAGTGAAGTATCTTCATTCTGGCTTCAACAGTGCTCCCAGAACCTGTGACCTCTGATGCCACCTTGAGTCCTCCTCCTCCTCCTCCTCCTCCTCCTCCTCCTTCTCCTCAGTATCACCAGTATCATCATTGTCATCTGCAGCATCAGTATCAACAGCATCAGCAGTAGAAGTATCGTCACCATCATCATCATCATCATCATCATCATCAGCAGCAGCAGCAGCAGCAGCTCTGTCAGCCCTATATAATCTTTCTGTGTATGTGCATAGCACATCTTTAGGGCAAGGATGCTCAAGGGGATTGATTCCCTTGACAGAAATATCTAAGTCTTACCCATTGAGGGTCCCCTCGATTTCCGTGTCTGCCCTGAAAGCCTGGGGAGATTCGTGCTGGTAGAGCACCCAGGGAAGAATTTAGGAAAAGGGGAGATATTATAACAGACTCCTTACCACTCCCCTGACACGTGGTCAGGACTGCTGTGTAATTCCTCTTGCATCAGTTGCAATATCTGCAAAATGCAGTCAATCACGGCATCTCATGGACAGGATCATAATGAGAATTAAAGAAGAGAATCCATGCAGTGCCTAACACATAGTGTGTGCTGTTGGAATATAATCCAGTGGACTGGGGAGATGCAGTGCCTAACACATAGTGTGTGCTGTTGGAATATAATCCAGTGGACTGGGGAGATGGTTCTGTGGGTAAGGACACTTGCTGCACAAGCAGGACGACATAACTTGAACACCTAATTCACATGTAAAGATCCAGGCATGGCAATACATGCCTGTGACACTGTAACTGAGGAGCAGAGAAAGACAGGTCTCAGAGCTTTCTGGCTAGCTATCCTAGCAGAGGTGACATGTAGTTCCTACTACCTCAATTTAAGCTCCAGGCAGACTGTGAGTTCCAGCTCTGTTCAGGTTCCCTCAGATCTGCAGATAACACACACACACACACACACACACACACACACACACACACACACACACGTGCATGCACAAGCTTATTTTTACGTGCTGTAGCTCAATGGCTAGGTTCTTCTAAGTCTTCCTTGGCTATCATGCCTTTCTTTTCACTCCCAGCTCAGTACCCTAAATCTGCCCTCAGCTCAGTTGGTCTCTAATACCTGACCTGCTTCTCCAGGCCCAGTCAGGGAAATGACAGAGGGCCATTCCACCCAAGATCCCACATGACTAATGACTCTTTCTCCCTCAGAAGCATGGAGAATCTTCTCCTCTCCTGTCTCTGCTAGCCTGCCTGTGGGAAAACTGCAAGTCTCGCCTAGTCTACCCAGCTCATTGATCAAGAACCAACTGGGGAACAGGGTCATCGGCGTTCGCATGCATATTCCCGGTCAAGGCATAAGAACCAGCCCCTATAGAAGAGTGGAATTTACAGTTCAGTCTCAGGGCAATATGGTAGGATGATAATGAAAGACACTGGATTTCCTGCCCTGGCCTTTGCAAGCACACATACACATTCCTTCTAAGTGTCACACATAAATGCCATATATGTACTGCAAGCAAGCAATCAAGCTACTATTTTCCCTCCTGGCTCCCAGAGTTTGTCTGAGGCTTGTCACCATGGGCAGTACTTGAGATCAAGGCTCTGTGACAAGAGAAACTCCCTTTGGGATTCTCCCTAAGATTCACAAAGAGCTCTCTGAGTATTTGTAGACTAGAATGATGTTTTAGTCTGCTTGTGATACTGTAACAGAATGCCTGAGCCTGGGTCGTTTATAAAGAAAATATGTTCCACAATTAGCAGGCTGGCTGGACAGGAGATTTGCATCTCTGAAGCTCTGCCTGGTGCTTTAGGATGGCTTCTTGTACTCTGCATCTTTCGAGGAAGAGAAGTACTGGGTCCCCACAACAGAAACAAAATCGAACAAATAAACAGACTGGCTTCCCCACCAACCCCCTTTACAGGATTAAAAAGGGCTCTACATATAGGGTGTGCATGCATCTTTCAAATGGCTGAATCTCCAAAATGGAGGCACTGGGGATTAAACTTCAACATGAAGGAAAGGAGCAAAAATACTCAAACTTTGACAGGAAAAAAAACCTTACTCTGGAAGAATTCTGTTGCACAGTTAGGCTCCTCAAGAGGAGAGAACACCTCCGTGAAGCCCCCTGTGATTTCACCAACCCAGGGTAGAGAGGTGAGGAGTCAGTCGGGTCCTTCCAAGTACTTGGCAGCAATGTTGCTGCAAGCCTTGTCGAGGGCAACAGAGACCCAATACATTTCTGATCTCATTCAAGTCTTTGTCTTGAGGATTTTGAGGCAGCAAAGGATACACTGACAAAGCTGACTAGCAAGGCCTGGCTGCCAGCTGCATGTCCTTCTGTCTGGAATTACAGTCACACCTACTCACGCCTCCTTCTGCAGACACCACACTATGTGACCACGAGTGCAGACTCTTGCTAGTGTGTGCTGCCCACTTCCTGAACTACCCAGATATTTAGTCCTCATTTCTTGCTGGGCCTTGTGAGAAGAGTGTCTTTTTTAACCCAAACTCAGACACATATGGGTCAGTTTCACCAACACTGTGCCAAAAAAATTTGTCCTTTATCCCCCTAGACCTCACTAAACTGTCTCAATCTGTTTGTGGTGGCCACAAGTGTCATCATATTAGCAGAGGTTTGCTGTTAGAGAAGCTCATTAATGAGGAGTTTAATAGAACAAGTAGGGCTATTTACTCAGAGCCTTTATTGTCTCCATTTGCCCTGTGGCTCTGGTATGCCTTGTTCCTCAAGCTTGCCTGAGTCTGTGACTATTGCCACTCTCCTCTCCTAGGCTCAGTTCTGCCCTGCTCAGGGGAGAAATCCTGGACTTGGGCACAACTGTAACATACCATGCCATTGACTCAGGACCTCCTATATTATCTTCTGTTACTAATGCATCCATGCAGGGATAGTCCATGTTCCACTTCTGCAAGGGTATGGGTGTGCATGTTTATCAATGTGTGTGTGTGTGTGTGTATGTGTGTGTGTATGTGTGTGTGTATGTATGTATGTATGCATGTATGTGTTATCTCAAATTGATTACTAGTGACAAAGAAAAATTAGTTTTCTCCAGCAGAGTCTCACTGGGTATATAGTATGTCTCCTAAGATGCCCAACACAAAACAAACACAAAACTTGGCTCTGGGACTCCATGAGGCTCAGACCTATGCAGGTCCTATGCATGCTGCCACAGTCTCTGTGAGTTCATATGTGTGTTGGCCTTGCTGTATCTAGAAGGCCTTGTTTCCTTGGTGTCCTCCATTTTCTCTGGCTCCTATGATCTTTCTGCCTCCTCTTCTGCAGCTCCCTGAGCCCTGAGGGAAAGGATTTGATGGAGGCATCCCATTTGGTCTTGTCCCATTTAAAACTGAGTGTTCTAAGGTATTTCACTCTCTGCTCATTATACAGTTTTGAGTCTCTGCATTCGTTCCCATATTCTGCAGAAGGAAGCTTCTTTTGATGATGTCTGGCCAAGGCGCTGATCTATAAATAGAATGACATCAGGAGTCATTTTGTTGCTATGTTCCTTTAGCAGAACAGTAGTATTTGGTTCCCTTAGGTTGCTGGCCATTCTAGTCTAAGGTCCTTTGCCACCTAAGCAGTGTCAGGTATGGGTTTCACCTCATGGAGTGGGCCTCAAATCAAATAAGAGAGTGGGTGGTTACCCCCACAACTTTGTACCACTGTTGTCCTAATGTATCCTATAGGCAAGTCTCCATTGTAGATGGAAGGGTTGGTAGCCGCCTTGGTGTTTACCTTTCACCCCTCCTAATGTGCTGAGTATTCTCTAGTACCACGAACACTAGTCAGCAGGGGCGAAAGCACCAGGTAGGAACCAGCTTAATTTCTCTGTGTTCAATGAGGGGTGTAGGTGTTGTCTTTGTGGAGAGCATTTACTAGCCTTGGCAACAGCTTAAGCTCTTTGGGAGTGTTCGTGGAGTCCCTTTGGCCAACAACTCAATGAGATATAACCTATTCCTAGAACTGAAAGTTTTGTTGGGTGATGAGGAATGTCTAGTTGGGGCTTTGTTTGCCCTGTTATTTGGTATTGGGTTTCCATATGCCCAAATAGACCGCAAATATCCCTTAATTTTAATTGTCCTTCCCTATGTTTTCTTCCTCACCCCCTCTGTATTCTTCCTGCCCATTTGTTGATCCAGTTATAGCCCCTACCCCTTTGTCTATCTATAACTAGTCTATTTCCCCTTCTTAGGGAGAGCCATCCTTTCCCCTTAGTCACTTACTCTATACCTAACCTCTGTGATTATATGGATTGTTTATTGAAGACTTAACGACCAAGATCCACATATAAGCAAATGCATATCATATTTTTCTGTGTTACATCACTCAGGATGATTTTTTTTCCTAGCTTCATCCGTTTCCCTTCAAATTTCTTTTCCAAGCTGAGTAACATTGAATTGTGTAAACGTACCACATTGTCTTTATTCATTCTTCCCTTGGTAGATGTCTAGGTTGTTTCCAGTACCTGGTTATTATGAATAGAGCAGTAATGGATACCATTGAACAAGTGTCTCTGAGTGTGTAGGATGTGGAGTGCTTTGGGTAGAAGCCCAGAAGTGGTTAGTCAGGTCTTGAGGTAGATTTATTCTCAGCTTCCTGAGAAACAGTCACCCTGATTCCCATGGAGGCTGTCCAGATCTGTCTACCAGAAATGGATGAATGTTCTCCTTACTCTTTGACAAGCCTGAGCTGCCATATGGTTTATTGGTCTTGGCCATTCTGACTGGTGAAAGATGCAACCTCATAGTAGTTTTTATTTACATTTCCTTGATGACTAGGGATGCCAAACATTTCTTTAAGTGTTTCTCAGCCATTTGTATTTCATCTTTTGACAAATGATCTTCTCGACTTCGATCTGTACCCCATCTTAAAATTGAATTATTTGATTGTTGGAGCTTTTGACTGTCCATTTTTCACATTCTTTGTATATTTTAGATATTAACACTCCTACTGAATATGTAGTTGTTAAATTTTTTTCCCTTCGGTAGGCTGCCACTTTGTCCAAGTGATGTTGTTCTTTGATGTACAGAAGCTTTTCAGTTTCATACGGTGGTCCCATTTATTATTTGTTGATCTTCTTGCCTGCGCTAATAATAATGCTCTGTTCAGAAAGTTTTTTACTGGGCCAATGAATCCAAGGCTATTCCTCTTCTACTTTCTCTTCTATCAGATTCAGGGTATCTGATTTATAGTGAAGTCTTTGATACATTTGGAGTTGAATTTTATGCAGGGTGCTAAGTATGGATCTATTTTAGTTCGTGCAGGCACCCAGTTGGACCAGCACCACTGCTGAAGATGCTGTCTTCTTCCCAGTGTGAATTTCTGTCTTCTTCATCATCAAATATCAGGTGCCCATAGATGCATGCATTTATGTTTGGATCTTTAATTTGATTCTATTGATTGGGATGTCTGTTTTTGTGCCAATACTATACTGTTTGTTTTACTATAGCCCTTCAGGGCAGCTTGGAATTAAGGAGGGAATGGTGATACAGCTATTTTATTATGCAGAATTATTTGAATTATCTTGGGTTTCTTTTGTGTTTCCATAAAGCTGAAAATTGTTCTTTTAAGTTCTGTGAGGAATTATACCTAAATTCTGATAGGAATTGCACTGAGTCTGTAGATTGCATTTGCTAGGATGGCCATTTTTACTATATCAATTCTACCAGTCCAAGAACATGGGAGAGCCTTTCATAGTCTGATATTTTCTTTCTTTACTGCTTCAAGTTTTTATTATATTAGTCTTTCACTTGTTTGGTTAGAGTCAAGATATATATATGCTACCCAAGATATATATATATATACTACTGTGAAATTAGTTTATTTATTTATTTAATGTATGTGAGTACACTGTCACTGTCTTCAGACACACCAGAAGAGGGCATTGGATCCCATTACAGATGGTTGTGAGCCACCATGCGGTTGCTGGGAATTGAACTCAGGACCTCTAGAAGAGCAGTTGGTGCTCTTAACCACTGAGCCATCTCTCCAGCCCCTGTGAAATTAGCTTTTATTTTTTAGTACATGGTTCCCTTTTGGCTGCTAGGAGCAATGAACACGTGGCTCGTGCCTTAGTGCTGTCCTTCTTCAGCTAGGTCTTCACACCTAGAAGCAGGCAGACATCACTGTGCAGGGAAGTCAGCCTCGTCCTCCTCTTTCCCTCGCAGGTCAGCAGCTCTAGAATGCTGCTGTGGAATGAGCCTCCTCAGAACAGAGGGTAGAAACAGAGGCACTTCATGGACTTTGTGTCTAACTCTCACGTTGACAGGTGGGGAAACTGAGGCCGTGTCACTGAGCTGGGCAGAGTCATCAACTGTTTGACTGTCCTGGGCCTAGGGCTTCTGGGGAAACTTCCTTCAGTGTCAGCAGGAGAGACGGCACCTGTGGAATTAATGGGACTCAATAGCTCCCCAAGCTAGCCAGGGTGGCAGAGGGACCTCAGAGTTGGGAAGGTGGGATAAGGATAGGGGTACCGAGCACTGAGGTCTTTCTCCTTTACCAAGGCAGCTGCTGCCTATATACACTTTACTGTTCCTTGCTTCTCTCTGGACTCCCATTGTCCCTTGAGGACTTATGTGAGGAAGGATGGTTCCCAGTGGATAGCACTGTTGGGAGGTGATGAGCCTTTAAAGTCATTGGTCTGTGCCCTCAAAGGCACCGTCCTGTCTCTGTCTCCTGTCACTGTCTGTCCACCATGCACCACCTCACTGCGGGCCCAAAGCAATAAGCCAGCTGACCATATTTGAGATCACAGGCCTAGCAAACTTTCTTTCCCCGTTTTAAGTAATGGTCTCAATGCAAAACTGACACACTCGTATAAATACCACCTGCAGGGTGAGACAGGGCCTCACAGCCTCCCGGCTCTCCAGGAGGAGAAAGAAATGCTTAGTGTAGTGCCAACACACTCGGGGACCACAGGCACCCAGTCCCGCCTCTGCCATCGGCCCTGCCAGCTTTCTCCCCGTACGCATGTGCAGCTGGCTCAGCCTGCAGGCGAGTGTCCCTGCACCCCGCTGCTTGCTCTGTGGATTATCCAGCATGGCTAGTGGTCACTGGGCAGTTTGGTATTAAGATGATATGGGGGGGGCTGTGAGTTGAGGAGGGGGGAGCAACTGACATCTAATTAGCCTTCATTTGAATCTGCACGCAGCAATTACGACTTCTGAGCAGCGGGCGTTGTTATTGAGGGTCGCCTGTGAGGCGCGTCTAATTATTATAATCACTGCGCGTCTAATGATGCTAATGGGGGCACAGTGTGGCTGCATGCCCCGGTCAGCAGCAGGCCGCAGAGGGCAGGAAAGGAATCTGCTAGAAGGAACAGGCGGCGGGGCGATGTCCCTTACAGAGGATTTTAATACCTGCCGGGCACTTCGCACAGCTCACCTCACCTGAAGCTCTCCCAATCATTCCCCTCAAGCGATTCCATCATGGCTGCCTTCTGAGTCTTGTATTATAGGATGCTGTGTCTGAGAGGGAGCCGCCTGGCCAAGGAGGCCCAGCTGAGATGCTGCAGAGCCAACATTAGCATTCAAGCGGCTTGACACTCTACAGAATTCCTCTCTTCCTTTCTTTCCTTTCCTTTCTTTTCTGACTAATACTTATTAATTAGCACATGTCGGGCACAGGCCACTGATGGTCACATTCCAACCGGGGGAGGCCAATCAAATGAGTGGACACACACACACACACACACACACACACACACAGATGTGTGCACACACATGCTTGCATGTACATGCGCACACACACACTTATAGAGATCAAGCGCTTTACTGATTCCATTTAAGTTTACATATAATATGATGCACAGCAAGATTTCTCCTGGGAAGGCAGAATGAGGAGATAGAGGGGCAAGAGAGGAAGGCATTCACATTATAAGAACAGGTAGTCATCTTTAATCCCATCAAAGGTAAGCAGATATGACTATAGCCAGAGGAAGAGCTGTGTGGAACTTTTCAGAAACTATTGAGGGACTTAATGCCCTGCTGGTGCAAGGGCCCAAAGGCAGGGCATTGCAGGGAATGTTCACAAGATGGTGATGTGAAGAGCCCAGAGAGATGGGACAGAGAGAGAGAGAGAATGTGGTGAGGAGAGGCCAGAGCCATGGTCGGGAGATGGGTTCTGTAAGGTTTTGTCATGGCAGTGTCTCAATACTTTATTTCAGATGTGTTAGAAAGCCTTAGGAAGGTTTGGGAATGGACTTTGTTTGACGAGGTGATGTCACCAGTGTCTCAGTTATCTGGCCCTGGTGTGACAGATCCCATCAAGGGCTGGGCAGAGTCCTGTTTCCTCCAAATCCCTATGGCTCTGCCCAGGAATGACTCATGCCACCTGGATCCCTCTCCCCCCACCCGGGTGGTATACTCCATTATGGCTCACCATTCTTAGCAGAACAAGCCACTGCCCAGCGCTTCTGCCAATTGACAGACTCACCACCCTGATTTGCAGTTCTCTGGAGAGAGGCTTCTGATAGGCTCATCTTGGGCTAAGCGATTCCTCCCCTTCTGCAAGGTTCAATCAGCGAAGGCTGGAAGTTGATTCTTCTCCTGCTGTAGGTGGGGCTCAGCGGGGCTCCTGCTCAGAGATGACCCTATCTCATTTCAATAGGTTCTCCCT
Organism: Mus pahari; assembly: GCF_900095145.1. Lineage (NCBI taxonomy): Eukaryota > Metazoa > Chordata > Mammalia > Rodentia > Muridae > Mus > Mus pahari. The sequence continues at coordinate 13,148,854 of NC_034609.1, forward strand.
GGTTCATTGAGGTTCTGAATTTACCGTCCAGTACTTAAACCGTGCCTAGCAGAACGGGTGCTTAGCAGAAGTGTAACTCGGACAACCTCGGTGCCAATCTACTCTTCATCCGCCAGATGGAAGGGTCAACCACCTGGTTTTCTAGCCTCTTCTAACCTGCACAGGAGAACAATAAACTACTCTCCCACACTTGGCAGGAAGAGGCATCTCATTGGCAATTCAAATAACAGGAGGCTGGTATACTGAGTGGCGAGGAAGAGACAATGCCCATTCTATCACCCACCATCCAGTTCTAGGGGCTGTCCTCCATATTGTCACCCCCTGTTCAATGTCAGGAGCCAATTCTCACCCTGTCACAAGCTAACTATTGTCCTGTCACTGTACTGGAGTTCGGTAGTGGGACATGAACCTGGGCAAGCCCTTGGGCTCTAACCCCAGATCTCTCCCCTGCTCTCTCATACTTTTAAATAGAATTTATTTTTGAAATATTAGCTTTTGAAAGACTGGTTTTTGCCTTTTGTGGTGTAAATGTTGGCGAGGGTCATCCCCTGTGGGAGAGGCAATTGCTTTTCCATTTTCCGCAGGCCCCAGTGGACACTTGCTCTGCTCTGGACCTTGCCTAAGGGCTCTCTATATAGGCATATGAATCTGTGATCCCTGAAGGAAAGTAGCCTGGGGATGGGGGTGCAGGGAGCAAGCAGGGCTCGGGAGCTGTGGGTGATCCCCTCCAGGCTGCCACTTCCTGCACTTGGCTCCCAGGCCACCTGCTGTGGAGACGTCTCAGCAGGGGAGACCAAGGCAGGGCACCCGTGGGGACCCTTCAAGGAAATAGAAAATATTTTCCCAGGCAAAGTCAACACTGTTATTTGTTTTAGTTGCTTAAATTATATGTGTTATTTATTTTTTAAGTGGCCTGTCATTATTTGTGAATGGGGAAGGCACCAGGCCTCACAATGCAACCAAAATTTTCGATATTGCTATGTAGTTATTAACAAATGAGCTTCTCATCTTTGCAAGAGGCTCTGTGCATGAAACCCCGGAGCTGGGTATCTTGCTATTGGCTAATTACAGCCACGAGGAGAGCATGGCCTGTGAACTGGAGAGCGGACTTGGGAGATGCTAGATTTGCCACCTCCATCCATCTGTATTAACGTTGTCATTCAAAAATATCCCTCAACCCAGTGGGAGCTTTGGCAGTATGCGTGCCCTGCCTGTGCAAGGCTCTGCACCCTGTGCATCCGGCACTGTGCCATATATAGCACAGTGTGGCAATGTCACACTGAAGTCTCTTGCTTTATGCTGCTCAAAGATATGATGACATGTTCAGAAAACTGCGTGTATCAGGTCCTCCTCGGAAGTGCTGTTCTAGGTTCTGAGAAGAGTAAAATGAACAGGGAGAAGGAAGCCCCCACTTCTAAAGCATTGGCTGTATACCAGGCACCGCCAAGGCTCTGTGTAGTTCAGCTCAACCCTCCTGACCTCTATGAATTGTCCCCGTTAGTAGATGTGGAAACCGAGGCACGGAGGCATGTGATATACAGGCTTCCAGGAAGAATGACAATCTCTCGCTTAGAAAGAAAAGTGGGCCAGAGGCCCAAGATAAGCAGGGCCTGTAACAGGATCAACGGTTGACCAGATGAGCAGGAAAAGTCTCTCTGTGGAGACAGCAGATTGAGTCACAGAAAGGTGATTCAAAGGTTCTAGGAAGAGAACAACATGTGCCAAGAAATAAGTTTGGTAGAGTCCAGGCAGAGGAGCCCCTGTGATGAGAGAGCAGACGCCAGTCTCTGCTGTTGGCTTGAGGAGTCTTGGGAACTCTTTCCTCCCTGAAGCCCTGATTGCATTGTTTGCCATTGGTTTAGGATGACATACATGGCTGTCTCTCCAGCCCTGGGTCTCACAATCCACTGTCATGGCAGTGTGTGAGTGTATGAGTGTGTGTGTATGTATGTGTGTGTGTATGACTGTGTGTGTATGACTGTGTGTGTATGAGTGTGAGTGTGTATGAGTGTGTGTGTGAGTGTGAGTGTGTGTGTGAGTGTGTGTGTGTTTCACTGTTAGTTGCACAGCAGCGTGTCACCCCAAGTTCTTTCAACTTCATGAAAGGACGTGCCACACAAGTTGGTAATGTGGCTTGTCATGAATCCAAGTGTCTCTGAGGAACTCAGGCTGAACACCTTGCTGCATGGCACAGTCAGAAGCTGGAGCTTCACTATGATAGGGTTGGTTTTATATGCAGAAAGCTTGTTGTCATGGCTTGACCAGGCACCCAGGGTGTTAGAAGAGCATGTTGCGGTGTGTGCCCAAGGTGGTTTCAGAGAGGATCAGATAGATCATCAGGGAGCTCTCCTAGTGAACGCTTCCAACTATGGACGGAATCAGGACTTGAACAGATTGTCGGGAGGTGCAGGAGGTAGAAGATGAAGCTGATTGGAACAGACAGGTGACCAGGGCTCTGTCTTTGAAGGGCATGCCTGGCCCTGACCCCTTCCAGTCTTTCACCTCTTTACTTTCTGCCCATGTGAACTGAGCCACTCTGCTCCCTTATGCCTTTCTGCCACAGTGCTGTGCCTCACCACAATGTCTCTGGCTGAGCCTTGACTGAAATCTCTGAACATTTGACTTAAAACAAACCTCCCTTCTTTAGGCTACTTTTCTCACACATTTGTAACCATGGTGTTGGGATCTGGCTAACACATTTGTAGCAGCCACCATGGCGGGGGAGGGACTGATGATGAAGGAAGAGGAGAAGAAAAGGGAGGAGGAGGAGGAGGAGGAGGAGGAGGAGAAAATGAGGAAGAGGAGAAGGAGGAAGAGGAGGAGGGGGAAGAGGAGGAAGAAGAGAAGGAGGAGAGGGAGAGGAGGAGGAGGAAGAGAAGGAGGAAGAAGAGGAGGAGGAGGAAGAGAAGGGGAGGAGAAAGATGAGGAAGAGGAGAAGGAGGAAGAGGAGGAGGGGGAGAGGAGGAAGAAGAGGAGAGGGAGAGGAGGAGGAGGAAGAGAAGGAGGAAGAAGAGGAGGAGGAGGAAGAGAAGGGGAGGAGAAAGATGAGGAAGAGGAGGAGGGGGAAGAGGAGGAAGAAGAGAAGGAGGAGGAAGAGAAGGGGAGGAGAAAGATGAGGAAGAGGAGAAGGAGGAAGAGGAGGAGGAGGAAGAGGAGGAAAAGGAGGAAGAGGAGGAGGAAGAGGTGGAAGAGGAGGAGGAGAAGGATGAGGAAAAGAAGGAGGGGGAAGGGATCTGAGGGATGACAGCCATCACTGTGTCACCTCTCCCTCTCCTGGACACCCACAGCTTTAGAGGCAGCCATCACACACTACACACCATCCCTGGAGCATCATGTGAGCTAAGGACTACTGTCTTCAGTCCATTTACAAGAGAAATGGGCCTTATAGAGCTAAAGCTCCATGTTTAAGGCCACCATGCAAGCAGGAGGTAGAGCCAGGTCGGGTGTTCCTGCCTCAGCCAGCTACTGCCTGAGTGCTGCTGTCCCAGGCTGTCCCAGGCTGTCTCAGGCTGTCCCAGGCTGTCCCAGAGGACAGGTGATTCTGGGTCCTGGAGAACAGAGGACAGAATGAGGTACACACTTGGGGTCAACAGAGTGAGACAGAGAGGAGCCCAAGGACTGAGGCTTTCCAGGGGAAATGTTCTTTCCTTCCCCAAGGTCAGACTGATATGTCCTTGGTAACCCCCCTTTCTCAGTGGGGGCCACGAGGCTGTGATAACCACTCGATTTCAGCTGAGATCACGGTTTTTTTTTTCCCTGTTCCCAACTGGGGTCTCCCTTGAGACCCTGGTGTTAATGAAATCAAACAAAATGAAAATGGGTAAATTATTGCAAAGCTATGAACACCTCTGAGGGCCATGGCTCACTAGTTTCCAATAGCACCTCATTTGATAGGCCGCGGTGGAAACCGAAGCAGTTCTGTCCCATGGGCGAGGTGGTGGAAGGAAGGGACAAAAGAGACAAGATGCTGCAATCAGGAGGTCACCGACCCAGGCTTTTGTATAATTATAGAATTTCATTTCAGGCCAACTGGACTGACGCTGGGGCTTGTTGGCAAATTAGTGGTTAAAAAAAGAAAGAAAGAAAGAAAGAAAAAAGAGCAATTTTTAGCCTCCTCAAAAGAGTCAACACCCCCCTCCCCCCAGCTACGTGTCTGCAGCTCAGACAGGGAAGAACGCACAGGTAAGGAAGAGCAGCTTAGACGAGGGGCAGCTAGTTGCTTTCATCCACAGCAGAAAGGATTTTATGTGGGATCCGGGAGAGTGTTTCCCTCACTGACCACAGGGGATGAACCTGGCCTTCCTTGGGATGTCATCAACATTAAACGTACTGAGATAAGAATGTGGCCCATGTCGACCTCTTCTTGGGTACTCTTTCCCCAGGGGCATAGGGGTCCCCTTCTCCTAATGGCAGCCAGCCTAGCCCATTGACTTGCTACCTGCCTTTCTTTTAGCCCCTTAGCCTCTCCCCTCTCCCATCCTGTTTTTTTCTGTCCTCTTGCAAAATACTGAGAAAAACATTTATCCTGAGAGAGTATTGATAACCCCACCCACACCAATGAAAGACGAACTCTGCATATCAAAGTGAGATGTAGTGCTTCTTGCTGTTATTCTTCCCCAGGCCTTTTTGATGAGCAATGCTTTTAATTTTTCACAAACAGACTTGAAAATAGATTTTACTCCATGTATCACCTGCATCTAGTTCATTTTATGTATTTGTTGTTACGGTTTCCCGTGAATTTGGTGTTTTGACTTTTTTCCCCAGATTTTTATTATTTTATTTTATTTTATTTTTCAGTTAAATGCCCTTTCTGATTTTATGGCAAACAAACAGCAAATGAATCCAGATTTAATGGGTCACTTACATGTTCTCTAAAACAGATAGAAATTATCATCATTAAAAAAAAATTCCTGGGGACTGGTGAGATGGCTCAGTGGGTAAGAGCACCCAACTGTTCTTCCGAAGGTCCCGAGTTCAAATCCCAGCAACCACATGGTGGCTCATAACCATCTGTAACAAGATCTGACTCCCTCTTCTGGAGTGTCTGAAGACAGATGCAGTGTACTTACATATAATAAATAAATCTTTAAAAAAAAATTCCTATTGCATTGTATTGAGGTATCACTCAAATCCAGTGAGCAGAGGGATTAAAACCACCTGTGTCCAATGATCCACATTCCCGGCTATTGAGGGCTTTGGCACATGAGACTATTATGTGACCTCCATTGCGTGCTACTTGCTAGATGAATGGTTCTGTGCCCTATAGTGAGCAGTGAATATTCTCATCATGCACTTAAATGTTGGAGGCAATTCTACTTCCCATTTTAAAAATGCTCACCTTCCATTTCTGAACTGTTCTGACACAAACCATCCCAGAAGCTGTGGACCAACACCATCCACAGTTAGATATGTGAAAGCCCTCTGGGGATCACTGGCCTCGAAGAGCAAAGGCCAACAGAATCTGTCAGTGCTTCTTTGTGCTTCCTTTGCCTTGGTTTGTCTGTCTGTAGAGTAGGTTGAGGCCTTCATAGTGCTCCAGGCTGTTGACACACTCTTGGATCAATGACATTGCTCATTCTAATAGCCTACTGTGGAGGGACTCATCGTAAGGTGCACAAAGCCAATGTGTTAGAGAGAACATAACAAAGCAAAGATTTATGAGATATTCACAGAAGTTTTCTGACTGCTCCCAGAAAAGGCAGCGGGAAACTGGAAACTTGCTTACAGCTCATGGCAGTCTCTGGGCACTGGTGCCAAGCCCAGGACTCATTGGAACAGCTGGGCAGGCGGTGATCTATTTAAAGGTCCTTTTTCCTGCATCATGTGACGAGAGCAGGGAGGGAAGGGATGTGCACGGGAATCCTCAACATATCTGTTTACTTTGGCTGCACAGGTAACAGTGGGTAGCATATGTCTTCTGAATCAGGGCCTTCGGGTTTCTGAGCCTTTGGGTGTCTCCTGGGCAGGATGCCATGCCTGCCTGACCTTCATGCCAGCTGAGAGCCCTGCTCTTCTTCTCTCCTTAGCAGTTGTGGGAGCTGTGGTTGAAGAAAGGAGAGTGAGGCGTCTCTCCCTGTGGAGGTGCTGGGTGTCTGGTCCTCAGAGAGTGGAGGTGAAGAAGGCGGAATTGAGCGTGCTGGCTCCTACCTATAATCTCAGCATTCAAGAGGCTGGGTCAGGGTGATAATGCAAAGCCAGCTTGGGTTGCGTGGTGAGTTCCAGGTCAGCCTGGACAGGGCACCAAGACCGTGCTACAAAACAAAAACGTGAAGATTAGATTTCTGCCTCTGAAAGTGAGCTGTGGAGGTTTGAATAAGAATGGCCCCCATAGACTATAGTGTTTGAATGCTTGGCTCATGGAAAGGTGTGGCATTATTAGGAGGTGTGGCCTTGTTGGAGGAAGTGTGTCACTGTGGGGCTGGGCTTTGAGGTTTCCTATGTCAGGCTCCGCCCGGTGCAGCAGAGACCCTCCTCCTGACTGCCTGCAGAAGACAGTCACCTCCTGGCTGACTGGGGATATAGTCTCAGCTCCTTCTCCAGCACCAAACCTGCCTGGATGCTGCTATGCTTTCCCACCATGATGTTAATGAACTGAACCTCTGAAACTGTAAGCCAGCCCAACATAAATGTTTTCTTTATAAGAGTTGTCTTGGTCATGGTGTCTCTTCACAGCAATGAAACCATAACTAAGACACAAGCCTTGTGTTTTAAAACCTCCATGAAAATTTGGTGGAGCTTATAGAGGGCTGATAGAAGGGGCAGATCCAAGGGAAGGCTCAGATCCCAAGACTCAGGTGAGATCACCATCTTGTATCCTGGGTCTCTCAGAGACCAGTCCACGCAGGAAGCATGTGCAGGCCATGGAAGCAACAGAGCTTCTTGGACAGGGTCCCTTCAGGCCTTCATCTTCAGCCAGGAGGCAGAGCTGAGCTCCAG
>NC_034609.1:13156813-13158063 GCF_900095145.1 Mus pahari
TTCAACAAAATTATAGAAGAAAACTTCCCTAACCTAAAGAAAGTGAAGCCCATGAACATTCAAGAAGCCTACAGAACTCCAAATAGACTGGACCATAAAAGAACTTCCTCCTGACACATTATAATCAGAACAACAAATGCACTAAATAAAGATAGAATATTAAAAGCAGTAAGGGAAAAAGGTCAAGTACCATATAAAGGCAGACCTATTAGAATTACACCAGACTTCTTACCAGAGACAATGAAAGCCAGAAGATCCTGGGCAGATGTTATATAGACCCTAAGAGAGCACAATGCCAGCCCAGGCTACTATACCTAGCGAAACTCTCAATTACCATAGATGGAGAAACCAAAGTATTCCATGACAAAACCAAATTTGCACATCTTTCTACGAATCCAGCCCTTCAAAGGATAATAAAGGGAAAACACCAACACAAGGATGGAAACTACACCCTAGAAAAAGCAAGAAAGTAATCCTTCAACAAACCTAAAAGAAGACAGCCACAAGAACAGAATTCCAACTCTAACAACAAAAATAACAGGAAGCAACAATTACTTTTCCTTAATATCTCTTAATATCAATGGACTCAATTCCCCAGTAAAAAGACAAGACTAACAGAGTGGCTACATAAACAGGATCCAACATTTTGCTGCATACAGGAAACCAACTCAGGGACAAAGACAGACAATACCTCAGAGTAAAAGGCTGGAAAACAATTTTCTAAGCAAATGGTCTGAAGAAACAAGCTGGAGTAGCCATTCTAATATCGAATAAAATTGACTTCCAACTCAAAGTTATCATAAAAGACAAGGAGGGCACTTCATACTCATCGAAGGTAAAATCTTCCAAGATGAACTCTCAATCCTGAATATCTATGCTCCAAATGCAAGGGCATCCACATTCATTAAAGAAACTGTAGTAAAGCTCAAAGCATACATTGCAAAGACCAAAGTATGGATACTTCATTCCTTCTAGGAATGGGAAACAAAATACCCGTGGAAGCAGTTACAGAGTCAAAGTTCAGAGATGAGATGGAAGGAAGGACCATCCAGAGAGTGCCCCACCCAGGGATCCATCCCATAAACAACCACCAAACCCAGACACTATTGCATATGCCAGCAAGATTTTGCTGACAGGACCCTGATATAGCGGTCTCTTGTGAGGTTATGCCAGTGCCTGGCAAATACAGAAGTGGATGCTCACAGTCAGCTATTGGATGGAACACAGGGCCCCCAATGGAGGAGCTAGAG
>NC_034609.1:13158074-13196569 GCF_900095145.1 Mus pahari
TGGGATCACTTAGAAATAAGTTGGGGACCTAGCACAGTAGTAGAACATTTACCTAGGAGGCAGGAAGCCCGGAGTTTGATCCCCATCACCACAAAAACCAAAAAAAAAAAAAAAAAAAAAAAAAAAAAAAAACAAACAAACAAAAAAAAAACAATGATAACCTTAAAAACCCGCCACAACAACAAGAAACAACAAAACAACAACAACAACCGTTTCTGTTCAGATGGAAGGGTGTCCTTGGACTTGGAAGCCGAGGAACCATTCAGCTTCGAGGGAAAAGGTATCCCAGGGGAAGGGCATCTTGAGATATGGCGTCGGGTGAGGGAACCACACAGCTCTGAGGTGGAACGGTGTCCCAGTGGAAGGGTATCTGGAGACACGGGGACTCAGGAACCACACAGCTCTGAGAGGAAGCCTCCTCCGCAGAGGTTTCGCAGCTCCAGGGGGAGGGGTATCAGCAGCTGAGCTGGGCCTCATTCGCACTCCTTTGTGCCCCGCTTCACTGTTTCTTTTCCCCTTGGCTTCTTGGGACAAGTGAATCACACCAGGCAGAAAATATCATGAAAGAGATTTATTGGAGGGTCCATTGTGTGTGGAGGCACAAATCTAGGGAGAGCTGCCCTCTGCTCCTGGAAGTGGGCAGCAGGGAATTGGACAAAGGACAGGGCTTATATGGGATTTGTGAGGGGGTGGAGCTTTTCAGGGCAGAGATTTCCAGATTGAAGATTGGTGGGATCTCAAGTCCTGAGTTTGGGGAGCTCAGGGGATTGGTGAGTTTTCCTGTTGGAGAATTGGTGGGGTTTGTGGGAAGCTCAGGGATTGATAGGTTTTACTGCTCAGGGATTGGTGGCCTTTTTTCACTCCCCTCTCCCTGCATTGGGCCCATGGGTTAGGGCGGGAAGTCCTTCCCTGCTGCAGCTGGCTTTTGCTGAGGCGCTATCTCTGTGGGGCTCCTGGGGTCTGGGAGCCTGGAGATGAGGCACTGCCGCTGTGGACAGCTCCTGTGAGTCAGCTCATGCAGTGGTGTTTCACAGAAGCTGTAGGCTGAGGCAGGAAACAAAGTGTCACCACTGTGGATAATTCCTGAGGGGTGTCAGCTCCTGAGGGGCTCTCCCTCTGAGGTGGGAAAAGTGGTCCGGCACCGTGGACAGCTCCTCATGAAGGCAGTAGGCTGAGGCAGGAAAGGTGTCACCACCGTGGACAGCTCCTGAGGGGCCGTTCTTGAGGAGGTGGGAAAGGAGATGCTCAGATGCCCCACGGTGGACAGCTTCTGTGAGGGCGGCCGCCTGAGATATCTTGTCAGTTTCGACAGGAGCAGTGTTTTTTTGTTTGAGTGTTTTGTTTGTTTGTTTGTTTGTTTGTTTGTTTGTTTGTTTTTTGACAACCCCTGTGGGGGCATCTTCCCTGCTGGGATGGGAAGGAGGGGCTGGCTGCCTCTTTGCCTCTTTGATGGATTTTGCTTAGCGAGGCTTACGGACTACAGCAACAACAAATAAACCTCCCCCTACTCCTGCCCCCCCCCAAAAGAAGCCAAGAAAAAAATATAGCCAACACGAATGTCCTGCTGAATGAAAGCCAAACCAAATAGGTGAATGAGGAATCTCTGAAGGCATGGAACACCCTGTGGATAACTTTTTGTTGTGTGCCCTGGTAGGGTAGAAGCCTCCAGTTGGTTGTCATGTGTCAGCCCAGGAAGCCAAGCATCCCCAGGGGATGCAGGACCAGGCAACCATAAATGTGGGTAGAATGATGCCTTACTCCGTGTTCAGTCAGAAGAAAAGTTCCTACTTGGTGTTGAGCATTGCCTGTGGCTGTTGTCCTGCATTTTTTTTGCTTCCTGGGCTTAGTTTTCCTGATAGCATTGGTGGCTGACTTGTTCTTAGGTGTTGAAGTGTCAGCTTGGGTTCTCCATCTACAGTCCCTTTTTATCTTCTTCTCTTTGCTGGTCCAAGACCGACTGGACCAGATGCCCACAGTAGAGAGTTGAGGGAGTGCGTTCTGTTAGGTGCTCTACCCCATCTTTTCCCCATGGTCTTCTGCTGCTGGATGTCTGTGGAGCCCAGCATGAGAAGATCCCATCACCAATGGTCTGCTGATAAGGTGGGCCCAGATGCTATTAGAGGGTGGGATTTAGTTGGTTTTGATGGGCATTATGTCCCTTTCAGGAGGGATCTCTTCTTGATCAAGTTTCTGGATCTCAGATGTATTCTCTCTGTCTGACACCAGGAGTTTCCTTTTGGGCTCTGTGGTGGTTCAAATAAGAATGCCCCCCACCCGCCGAAGCTCATATATTGGAATGCTTAGTTACCAGGGAGTGGGGCTATTTGAAAGGATTAGAAGGATTAGGAGGTGTGACCTTATTGGGATAGGTGTAACCTTGTTGGAGGAAGTGCATGACTGAGTGTTGGGGTTGGGGTTTCAGAAGCCCAACCCAGGTCCAGAATCTCTCTTTTCCTGTTGCCTGAGGATCTGGAGGTAAAACTTCCAGCTACTCCAGCACCATACCTGACTATGTGCCCTCATGTTCCCTTCCATGATGACAATGAACTGTAAGCCTTTGAAACTTTAAGCAAGCCCCCTCTATGAGTTGCCTCGGTCATGGTGTCTTTGCACAGTAATGGAATACTAAGACAGGATCTTTTTCCTTACAGATCACCACAGAGCTGGCAGACATAATACCTCTGAAGAACTGTGAGATGGCTGGCCACCTCCCTTGGCTTATATTTGACCCAGAGGAAACACCTACCACCTTGTTATCCTGAGCTGGGGTAGGATGTGTTGCCTTTTGCTGCCCTATCCCCACACCTTGAGGTAGAGGGTGGTCCAGCCTGCTTCTCTCAGTTTGTCCTGGACAGAGAGAGCCCTAAGCCAGTGTGTATGCATACACTGTTTCAGGCATGTACTTTGCCTATGAAATACTCCAGGGCTTTCTATCTGGCTTCCTCGAGATTTCCCTTGGTGCTAATGGTTTAGATCTCAGTGTCAGGGGAGTTGACACCACTGGGAGGAGCTCTTGGTCAAAAATCGGCACAAATTGATGAATTACCTGTGAGCACCCTTGCCCACAGGTAGGATAAGGTGCTTGTATGACACCCATGGGACCTCCCTTCCAAGGTGGTGTTGTGCAGTTCCTCTGGAGAGGATTCAGGACCTTAGAGCTTGGCCCATGGTTAGTAGATTCAGCTCAGGAACTTGAAAGGCCCCAAGTACCAGTTTATAATTGATGCTGACACTGGTGTTTACACAGACACTAAGACCCAGCAATTCTACTTCCTGGTGTGTACCACATAGCACTGTGGCACAGGCAAACACATTTACAAGACTGTCTATGAAACAGTCTTGCTCCTAATATCACAAAACTGGAAAGGCACCAGTTCCCACAAATAGTAAACAGTGATGGTTACAGTGTGATTATACAGTAGCCTATTACACAGAAATGAAATATGTGAATGCCATGTGAGAATATGGATAGAGCTCACAAGCATGAAGTTGTGTCAAAGAAGACATACAAAGGAGCACATGCTGTGCTCAATTTGTGTCATGTTCAAAACTCAGCGGAGTTATTCAGTGACACAGAAGCCAAGATAGGTTTTAAGTTTGCAGGGGAGGGAGGGAGTGGGAAACACCATGTGGAAGCTTCTAGAAAACTGGTCATGTTCCATTTCTTGGTCTGAATGATGGCTGGTTATGTTCACGCCATGAGAATTAATGCATCTGTATACTTGAGATTTTTGTATCTTATTATATACAGCAGGCTCCAATTTCTTTATAAATATGTCAACACCATTCCAGTATAAACCTGCTGGGGGAAATGGGGAGATGGAAGAGATCATGTTCTCAGGAGACTGCATGAATTAGCAAGGATGTGCTGGTGGGAGTCAGAGAGGAGCCCTGGGCTAGGATTTCTGGAGTGTCTCGTCAGGGGAAACACAATTTATGACCAAGCAAGCAAGCATTCATTGGGGACTCCTGGGACACAATGGCCTCTTAAGTCACTGTGTAGGCTCTTAGAATCTTGAAGGGAGCTAATGGCCATGCTAAGTTGAAGTGGAACTACTGCAGTAGACCACAGAGGAAGGGAACTATGGCCCAGTGGGGACAAGCAATCATGACATCAAGAGACAGATTGGAGGGTGCAAGACTGGCTGGCTCATCACTAGTAACACCAGGCACACACTGGCAAAAGGCCTCAGGCGTTCTAAGGCTTTGGGGCTGTCTTTACCTTGTACACAAGGGCTGCTGGGAAGAGAGGTGGCAGTCGACAGGGTGTCACTAGCACACCTGGGACTAAGTCAGAACCAGCTGCGATGATCAGTATGGCTGGCAAACCCCCCATGTGGCTGAAGTGAGGCATAAAGATGAATAAAGATTCCTGGAGTCCCAGAGGCAGCTTTAGTCAGGCAGCTAAATGAATAGATCGTGGAGGAATAGATCTGAACTTCTGCCTCCAGACAAGATGCCTTAGGAAGTTTCAGATTTTTCTCTTGGGTGGCATCTATCTGTTTCTGAGATACTAGAGTAAATTCAACGAAGGATGATGTCTGACAAATGGAAATCAGATGTAGGGAGCCACGTGTCTCCCCAGCTTCCTGCCACTGTACAGGAAGAAGAAACTCAGATGCACGAGAGGAGAAAGCAGAGTTGAGGGGTGGGAGCGTAAACTAGTTGTTTGGTAAGATGGTGTCCTGGAGGGGAGAGAGGTGCACAGAGAAAACTCTGGAGCTCTCCTGAGGACTGCTTCAAGGGCATCACATGTTGCTGTATGTGATGGCCCTGCCTCCTGCTATGGGAAGAACCATCTGAAAGATCTGTAGGGAGCAGAAGGGTCATAGGAAACAGCATTGTCCCTGGAAAGAGTGTTCGATCCTACCACGCAATGGAAAACATCAGGGTTCTTGGGTTCCCAGAGAATATGCAGAAGACTCTGGCCTCAGGATGTGGTGGGACTGAAGGGATTAGCTGTAGGTGAGCAGGGCTCTGTTCCTGCCTAGTCAGAGACTCAAACTGCACCCAAATAACTTAACTGTGTCTGAAATAAAACTGAGGAAGGCTAAAGACCCTACTACACAGTGCAGTTGATATTGTTTGTTGTACTGGGGGTGGTAAGTGCTTGTGCAGCATAAACCAAGCCCTCTGCTCAATAGCACGAGTGTCCCACTCCCCAGATCTGCTTGACATTTAGTAAAACATAGCGGATATCGATAAAAAAAAATCAGGGAAACAATCCTCACCATGAGGAAATGAATCTGTTAAATGAAGTTGACCCGAACAGACACAGAAGTTGGAACTGGTAGACAAGGTCATTACCTAATTATCACATTTATGTTCTCCATATTTAAAATGTTAACTAGCTGTAAGGAGACGTGAGAAGAGACCAACTTGGACTTCTGTACCTCACAGAGTGTGAGATGAAAATGTATCATGTGAAAGGCATGGTAGATTAGACATTACAGGGAAAAAAGACAGTCATTCCCTGAATGCAGAGGTTTACATTCTGTGTCAGTTGCTCATGACTAACCATGGTCCAAGGGCATTAAATAAAAAATGTTTAGAGGCAAACAATTCCTATTAAAGTATACTGTTACTGATTTCAATTGCCTAATTAAAGTATACTGTTACTGTTTTCAATTGCATTTTTAGAAATAGCTGTTCATCTTTCTTACGACTGTTTTGCAAGCTGAGCTCCATACAGATGTGCATTAAAGCAGGTATGCACCGCTGTGCAGGGCATCCTATGGAGTCCTAGCATGTGGACCCCGCGAGTGAAGGAAGGATCCTGGAAGGACCTGAAGACACAGTGATCGAAGCCATTGAAACCAAAGCACAGGGTGACAAAACAGCGCGGTGATCTGTGGGATAGTCAAATGACCCTATGGACACATGGCTCCCAAAGGAGAGAAGACAGGAAGGGATTTAAACGTCCTTTTGAAAATTTGAGCGCTAGGATGTTTCTCAAATTTGGTGAACTCACAGACCCACAGTATTCAACCAAACACACACACCAACTCAACCAACTCTTACAAAGCACAAGAACCAGCGAGACACCCACACCGAGGCATGTCTGAGTCCGCAGGTCAGGCTCTGCCATGAAGATGAAAACTTAAAACTGGGGAGGAAGAATAAAGGAGGGGAAACAAGATGAACTTTTGGCTACATAGTTCAACAGAGGACTTCTTCTTAGAAACAATGGAAGTGGGGAAATAAGGAATGAACATTTTTAAGAAATCCAAACGGGATTGGGGAGGGAACCTGTGAGCTTGGAATTCTGAATTCAAAAGATGACTAATCTACATAAAGGCAGAGACAGTGGGCCTGGGTGACTGAGCGATATCCTTCAGGAGAGAACGTAGACAGAAAGAGGGTCTGGGGACCCGGATGTGACGGTCATGTGGGATGGCATAAATGCTGGGTGTGGTGGTATCGCACCACCAGAAAGCTTCCACCACAGAAGGGGCACTGAAGTAGATGGAATGATTTGGTTGTAATCACCCTTTACCCAGGACCACCAAAACGTGGGTGGGACAGACGCCTGGACGCAGTGGTCAAGACGGCAGAAGTGAAGGCTATGACGGTTCTACAGCGGGGGCTTCTGCTTCAGAAGCACGATATAGTTACTGCTGCTGTGCAAGTCTGACTGGCCAGCTCTGAACTCACGGATGGCACTGTTCTAATAGTCCGTTGTGCTACTGTGTGGCTATTGACTACAGCAGGTCCCTTCTGGAAAGACCATTGGTTCTCTTAGAAGAGAGGATTCCCATTAGAGTGTGAGTCTGCTGTTTCTGGCTGCAGACCTCAACCATCACAACTATCAAGGACTGTATGGCATGCCTGGCCCACACAAGGGGACATCCTTCCAGGGGATGAAGTAAAGGATGTGCATGACAGTGGTCCTGGAGTCTGCAGCTTGGATCATATACTGTATCACTCAGAAGCGGCTGATGTGTCAGCTTAAAGGTAGGGGTCAAGTGCCATTCTTTGGCATGTCACTCAGACTATGCATCATACCAGACATCACTAAATGGCACTAGATTCTTCATGGGAGTTTCTTAATATCATTCCAGAAGATACAACATGGAAATCTGTCCTTTCCATGCTCTGCTTTCCTGGGATTAAAGGTTCTGTTTCCTGAGGGCGTGTATTACTTACTTTTTAATTGCAGTGACAAAACACCATGATCATAAGACAACTTATGGGAGGCAGAATTGATTCTGCTTATGGTTCTGAAGGGAGAAGTGTCCCTCATAGTAAGAAACCGCGACAGCAAACAGCACTGTCTTAGTGAGGGTTTCTATAGCAGTGATGGAACACATGGCCAAAAAGTAACTTGTGTGTGTGCGTGTGTGTGTGTGTGTGTGTGTGTGAAAAAGTTTACCTGGCTTATACTTCCACATCACTGGTCATTATTGAAGAAGTCAGGACAGGAACTCAAACAGAGTAGGACCCTGGAGTTGATGCAGAGGCCATCGAGGAGTCCTTTTTATGGGCTTGCTCAGCCTACTTTCTTATAGAACCCAGGACCACCAGCCCAGAAAAGCCACCACCCACAATGGGCTGGTCCTCCCCCATCGATCACTAATTAAGAAAATGTTCTACAAGCTTGCCTACAACCCAATTTGATGGAGGCATTTTTCTCAATCAGTTCTCTCAAGTTGTCATAAAACTATTCAGCATAGCAGGTATGGAGGGAGCAGGAAGCTGGGGTTTCCTATCATATGTATAAAGCAGAGAGATTAAACTGTGTGACACTAAACTATCAAAGCTCTACCCCAGTGACATAATTCCTCCAGCAAGGTCACACCTTCTAAGTCTCCTAAACAACACTACAAACCGAGACTAAGTGCTCAAATGCCTGAGACTATGGCGTCCTTCTCATTCTAATGACTCTGCTCCACTCTCTAGACCCCTGCCATGTCATACTGCAAACTGCATTCAGCCCAACTAAAAGTCCATGTGATCTTTACAGACCGGATGAGGCTTAAAAGCCCATAGTCTCTTCTGAAACTCAAGGTAATTTCTGAATTACATCCCCCGTAAAATCAGAAGACAAATTCCATACTTCCAACACTCATGGAACAGAGCATACATTGCCATTCCCAAAGGGAGGCTGTGAAGGAATACAGGACCAAAGCGGGTCAAACCCCAGCAGCTCCTGTAGCTCCCTGTGTAGTGTTAAGGGATTAGATGGCTGCACCCTTCCAGCTTTGATGCCTATCATCCGCATCCTTTTGGGGAGCTGGCCCCACTTCCTGTATGCAGCTTTCCTTGGAAGATAATTAACAGCTCTGTCATTTCTAATATCCTGGGGTCTCCAGAACAACGTAGGCTTCTATTTCACAGTATCTTTCTCAGGGCCTCTTGCTCTCAGTCCCTTATGCCCCTCTTGTGGGGACTCCCTGCCACACATTTCTCAGCCTCAGTGGCTGTCCGAAACCACGTGAAAAGATCAACCACACAATCCCTTTCCTCACACATACCCTTCATGCATGGCTTCTCGACATTTCTAATGCTGCGCACTTTACTACTACAGTTCCTCACGTTGTGGTGACCTGCAACTATAAAATGATTTCACTGCTGCCTCATAACTGTAATTTTGCTAATGTTATGAAAAGTTACGTAAGTATCTAATATGCAGGGCATCTGACATGCAATCCATAGGTTGACAACTGGGCAAGTAAGGAGTCAGAGTTCTTACCAAGAGATACACAGGAGTTTAATTAAATTATAAGAGAAAGCTGCCCACAGGGCGCCTTAGACACTGAATGTCTAGGGACAATGGGCCAGGGGAGTTCTGTGGTGGTAGAGGCACCCGATTCTAGCTCAGAAAAGACTCAGGCTACTGTTACATGGTGGAGGGGTAGGGGATCATGGTAGAAGCAGGTGATGGATCAAAATTCTTTGCCCTGTTCTCTATCTGTATGGCAAGCATAAAACCCCCAACATGCATGATTAACAATGGCCCTGACTCTTCAACAGTAAAGGGTTTGCTTGTGGCACCAAGTACGACTCCAGGCATTGACAAGCAGGGCACACACAGAGAACAGGAAAGGGATGAAGGAGAGGGCTGGGGAGGTGTCTCAGTGGTTAAAGTGTTTGGTGCACAAACACAAAGACTGAGCTTTGATCCTGGAACCCATGTAAATGTTAGATGGGTGTGGTGGCCCACCTGTCACTACAGCCCCAGAAGATGGGGATCCCCAGAGCAAGTTAGCTATTGACAGTAGTTGCATCAGCAAGCTCTGGGTTTGAGTGAATGAATGGATAAGGTAGAAGAGCAATTGGGAATGATCCTTGACATCAACTGTAGATCTCCACATGCATGGGCACATGTGTGTACACATGTGTGTGCATGCATTCACTTGAGCACACTTGCTGATGCTACACACACACACACACACACACACACACACACACACACACACACACACATGTATTAGTTACTTTTACATTGCTCTGACCAAATACCTGACGGAAACAACTTGTACCAGAAAGTTTATTTGGGCTTACAGCTTCGGAGACTTACAGTCCATCATAATGGAGAAAGAATAACGGAGCAGCCCTGGGCTCTATCTGTGGTCTAATAACTGTGCAGTGGAGTCTGATCACATGATAGCTGTCAGGAGGGAAAGCATGAAGACTGGAGCTTGAGGGGTGTATAAGTCTCACAGGCTCATCTCTGGGAACTGCTTCCTCCAGCCAGGCCCCGCCTCCTAAAGGCTCCATAATCTTCAAAATAGCTCTACACTCTGGGCCTATCGAGTGCTTAATACACTTAGCCCATGAGTGCATTCCAAACTCAGCGTATAATAAAGAGACGTCCCGTTAGCTTGTGCAAGCTCGCTTCTCTCTGAAAGGAGACATGCTGGCCTCCTCTGTGACCTGTGGGCAAGGTCTCTAGCTTCTGTTTTGCAAAGTAGCTCACATGGGTGGCTCTATGAAGGTCCTCCAGTCCTCAGCCTTGGGCTGGGCTGATATGCTACTCCCCTTGTCTGAGTCATTCAGCCTCTTGGACTGTTGAGGGAGGCCATCCTGGGACTGCCTGGCACTCACTGTGTGATGCAAGCTGATACATTTTCTTTTGTTATCATGAATCTACTTTGTTAGCTCAGTTCCTCAGGGAACTCTGGCTACCTTTTCCTTTTTGCTCCTTTCTCAGGCACCAGGCATGTGCTGGACCTGACAATTTGGCCCTCCTTCACCTGTTCTTTCCTTTGTGAACATTTTTTTTTCTCCAATAAACTCTCGTTCATACCCTTTTGGCTTAACGTCAGCTTTTTGGGAAACTGGGATCACCACACCTTTTCTGCCCATTGCGTTCCACACCCTCCCTTCCTGTCCTATCTCAGGTTTCTTTCATGCCTCTGGTTCTAATGAATGATTCTTTGTATCTGGGTGTGGTCTGCATCTTTCTTTAGACTCTGAAGCTTGTCCGGGTGGGGTGCTTTGCAGGGTTCCTGGTCGGTCCACTGTTCTGCTGTGCCTACTATCTGGCCTAGGACACGAAATCAAAACGGAAGCTGTTGAAACTCCGGATGCTACAAACATCCGGAAGTGCCTCAAGAAAGCTCTGATGCTCCGCCTTTCACAGGTAGTGACCGAAGAGCTGGTCTTGCCTCCCTTATGGATTCCTGAGACTCTCCATGGGCGACTGGATCACGTGCCAGGTTCCACTATGGGGAGGGCAACCAGCTGGGGACGTAGGGTGGGGCTGAAGTCCCCTCGCTGCATTCCACCAGAAGCAGGGCTGAGCGTGCCCTGTGCAGCTGAGTTGCGTCTTCCTGCAGTGAACGCTTTAGCAGCTTAACCTGGAGTATATCCCTGAAATAAGCGCTGAATGGAGTGTTTACCTAGAGCAAGAAATTCATGAAGAAGTACTGTCCTCAACCAGCAGGGGTGGGAACCAGACAGTGGCGGGTGGCTTCTTTGAAGATGAAAGTCATTCGATTTCAATGAAAATCTAGGCAGCAGGGTCCCAGGGATAGGGAGCTTTAACCTACATTGCAGAGCAGAGCAAGCAATTGATAGCATGATTGATAATAACTTGATTGCAGTAATTGTGCCGGGGAAGTAGAAAATAGTCAGTTCAGCAGGGAGCCGACTGCAAGTCAATGACATCTTTGGTGGGCCAAATTTTCTTACACATATCTTTTGGACTCCGCTGTCGCTGTTTTGTCTTTTTCCCGAGAGAATCCTGAAATCTCTGAGAGTAGGCCATCCTAGAAACAGTGTATTGTGGGACCACACCTTAGCAAACCACCAGGGAAACACAGCCCGCTGCCCCTTTAGGTGAGCCCTACCCACCATGGCAGAGCCTGACCGTGTGAGGAATGAATAGCTTGAGGTGAGGCACGGCTGATGTCTGTAGCACGCGCAGACATGCAGCGATTGCCTGCTCCCTCGAGGATGACTCAGGGACCAGCATGAGCTTCCTGAGGCAAGTACCTTACCTGCCTCTTTACCAGCCCAGTAGTCTTCCTTAACACAGAAAGGTTGGCTCTCTGCTTCCTGGCTGGATACCCAGTGTGACCAGCTGCTTCATGGTCCTGCCTTCAAGGTAGCCTGACAGCCCAAACAAACCCTTCTCAGGGCACACTGTAGGCAGAAGTGCCAGGCAGTTAACAGTATAAAGGAAAGGGTGATAAATCCTCACCTGCCTTCAGTCACCCTGGAAACAAGTCTTTGGACATATATGGGAGAGAGGCACTAAATTAGGTAAGATGGGTGGGAAGACCCACTGTAAATGCAGACAGCACTATTCTAACTATTCTATGGTCTGGGGCCCTAGACTGAATAGGAGAGAGAGAGAGAGAGAGAGAGAGAGAGAGAGAGAGAGAGAGAGAGANAGAAAGAAGAGGAGAGAAGAGAGAGAGAGAGAAGAGAGAGAAAAGAGAGAGAGAAAGCTATGCATGTATAAAACTTACCCCAGTAGTTTCACAGTGAGGGAAGGGCATGATGAAACAAGTTGAAGTTGAGCTTAAGAAAGATTATACTGCTGGGTAGATAGTCCAACATGAATGAGGTCATAGGTTCAATCCCCAATAGGGGCAAAAAGTAAATCCTTTAACTGTGGAGTTGAGAATGCATTGACAATACTTTGAGAGGACCGTCAAGGATGAGGGGTCCTATTGAGGTTGCCAGGAGGGGTGGGAAGAGAGAATTGGGGGTGGGTACACTGTTCATATGTATGTAATTGATGAAGAATCAATAAAAGATTTAAAAGATTGGAGGTTCTGTGACCTTTCTTTCCCCCTTTGTCAAGCAGTGGGCGAGGGGACATTGTTTTCATGGGGAAAACCCACACAAGCTGGAGCGTGGTTAGCTGCCATGGAGGGTGTTGGGGTTCACTGAGCGTGGATGTTGGAGACAGGGCTGTACCTGCCTTGAGGGGAGAGATGGCCACCTCTTGCTCTGAGCATCATCCTGTCGTGGGGATGCGAGCCTGGTGGTACTTTCTCTTCTCCAAGGGACTCGGAGCTTCTGTGATGTGTTTCAGTTCAGAGATCTAAAACTGTTGAGAGGTCAAGGGAGCATGAGTGCCTGTGGGGACTGTGCCCCTGGTGTGGTCCAATGAGCAGTCTGAAGACGGCCTCTAATGATGGTTGCCTCACAGATGCCACCCCCACCCCCCTTATACACTGTCTTCCTTTCTGTGGGACTCTTCCTTAGCTCCTGACTTCTGGTCTCCCATTTCTTCTTCCCCTTTCTCTTCTTCCCCTTCCTCTTCATTCTCCTTCTCTTCCTCCTCCTCTTCCCCCTCTTCTTCTGCTTCTCTCTCCTTCTTCTTCTCTTCTTGTTCTTCTTGTTCTTGCTCTTCTTGTTATTGTTCTTTTTGTGGTTCTTGTTCTTCTTGTTCTTGTTCTTCTTGTTGTTCTTTGTTCTTCTTGTTGTTCTTGTTGTCCTTCTTCTAGATTTATTTTTATTTTCTATGTATGAGTGTTTGCCTGCATGTATGTACGTATGTATGCATGTATGTATGTATATATGTATGTGCATCATATGCATGACCATGTCTCGGGAGACTTGAGGAGGGCCTCATATCTCCTGGAACTGGAGTTACATGCAGTTGTGAGCTACCATGTGGGTGCTGGGAACTAAACCTGGGTCCTCTGGAAGAGCAGCCTGTGCTTTTAACCACTGAGCCATCTCTTCAAGGGAGTCTGCTTTCCTTTGGCTATCTTCAGTATATGCCTCGACTACTGTTGGACTCCTCTGCATGTGGAGGGAGTTATGTCCCAGTGGCCTGAGTGGTTTCTGAAAACACTGATGCAGAAGGTTCAGGAGCTGTAGAAGGGGCTGGGGACATGACTCAGGGAACTATAGTGTCAACTTGAAGGAAACTGCACATGGCTTGTGGCCCTGAGGCTCCTGTGTCTTCCAAGTATGTAACTAGCTGCTAGAGATGGAGGAGTGGTGGGGGACAGTGGGCAAGTGGATGGCACTTACGTAAAGGGGAAGAGATCTTTTCTTTTTCAACTCCAAACTAAAATAAGAAGTGGGCAGGAGCAGTGGGGCTTGCTGTTTGGCTTTAAATATTTCTTCATTGAACTGGCCAGGACCCAGTGATGGGTTTGCAGTTTAAGCTGATTTAGGCAGTGAAGGGAGCTTGCTTTACATAAGCCCATAGTGCTCAGAATTTAAGACGGGCTGGACCTAGATGATCAGCTGCTGTTTTCTCCATGTCTCAGTTCTGTTTCTCCTTGGGACAACTTCATTGCTGACAGACAGGTTCTCTTCTTGAGGCAGTGTAGTGTTTTAAATATGCATGGCCCTCCACCGGGTGGCACTATTTGGAGGTGTAGCCTTTTTGGAGTAGGTGTGGCTTTGTTGGAGTAGGTGTGGCCTTGTTGGAGGAAGTGTGTCACTGTGAGGGTGGGACTTGAAACCCTCCTCCTAGCTGCCCAGGAGATAGTCTTCTCCCATCTGCCTTCAGAATAAGACTTAGAACTCTCTGCTCCTCCAGTGCCATGCCTGCCTGGATGCTGCCGTGCTTCCCACCAGGAAGCTAATGGACTAAACCTCAGAGGCTGTAAACCAGCCCCAATTAAATGTTGCCCTTTATAAGAGATGCCTTGGTCATGGTGTCTCTTCACAGCAATGGAAACCCTAACTAAGACAGGTAGTGTAATGGTGTTTCGAGAACGGATGGTTTGGGGACTGGAGAGATGGCTCAGTGGTTAAGATCACTGTCTGCGCTTCTAGAGGTCCTGAGTTTGGTTCCCAGCACATGGTGGCTCACAGTCATCCATATTCAGGACTCTGAGGCCCTTTTCTGGTATGCAGGTGTACATGCAGGTAAAGCACTTATATATAGTAAATCAATGAACAAATCTTAAAAAAAGAAAGAAAGAAAGGAAGGAAGGAAGAAAGAAAGATGGTTTTGGAAGGAAAGGAAAACTGGAATGTCATTTCCAGAAGGCAAGAACCATGGGAGCCACAGGACTCAAGGTGTCCATCCCAAGAGCTAAGTGCATTACAGAGAACCTGGGAAGGGCCTGCGCTCACCTCTAACCTGGTCCCTGGGTCTCATAGAGGCATAGCATTAAGCTGGTTTATGTGCCTGCATCTTATATATTTTTTAGTCATCTTAAGCTATTTTGTGAACACCACGATGTATGCTTGATGTCTTTCTTGGTTTCCTTGCCTGTAGCATATTGCATGTCATTGGCATTGTTGATTTTTGTTTGTGTTTTCAAAGTTCAAGCATGTTCAGCAAGCCATCTATCTACACCCAGCCTCAGTGGATTCTTTGTTGTTGTTTTGTAAAGGAACCCAGGCTGGCCTTGAAGTGGCGATTCTTTTGTCCTCAAATATCTGCATGCTGAGATCATAGCCAACGTGTCTGATCCAATGTCATTCTTAATGAGTGAAGGTAAATATCTTTTAGGTCACAGGTGGAGCTGAGTGATCTCTGGTTAGGGATGCCCTCGAGGGATTCTGTCCTGATGAGGAAGAAATGGCCATGGTTGTAGCTCCCTTCTCTGGTCACCATGAGGGGAGCACCAGGAGGACTCCTCCAGGCAATCCGGTGAATGCTACTATTAACCCTACCTGGTCTGTCCCCCTGCTGGGGCCTGACAGGTGCCCAGTTGTATAGCACCTGGCTTAGGGAATTCCTCTGTGTAAGAGCTGCCTCCCTAGAAGACCTCTAGACCATCTGCTCCTTATTCTCCAAACAGGGGTTTTGAGCTCATGGACAAGTGTTGTTTATCCCTAATTCAAGGAAGGCCACAGCCTTAATGGAAACCTTTAGCCTAAATTCAGAGGTACCCTCTGTCAGTTTTGTGATTTGAAGAAAGGCCATGGCAAAATGTTCATGAAATTTGGTAAGGCTAACCCCATTTCCTCTGGCTTTACAAGCCCAACAAATTTTTGCTTGCCAAGTGGTTCATAATTTTAGGGGACAATAATCAATCCCGAAAGAACAAGCAGTCCAAGAATGACAAATGGGGTTCATTATGTGCGTTAATTCTGATTATGTGCCTGGAGTGCCCTGTTAAGATGGATCCTGACGCTGCATCTGGTACAAGGGAAATTAGAAACAGGATTGATTAGTAATGTCTGCCACAATCTTAAGATCCACAAAGCGATGTTGTTCTTGCTGAGGACTTGGTATTTGCAGCCGTTCAAACTTTTCTCCTCGACCCCTAGACAGTATTCACATCTCTGTTCAGTAATCTCTAGAACTTTCATCCAGCCATCCCTGAAGCTAGCAGGAGCTAGGGACACAATGACAAGAATATAATATAATATAATATAATATTATATTATATATTATATTAATATATATTATTTACATGTACAATATTTATATATAATATGTATACATAATATAATGTGTATACATTTATATATGTATGTAATGTTGGTTATATATTAAACATATAATATACTATAATATATAACATAATACAGTATAGTAATATAATATAATATAATACATGTGCCAATTTTCAAACAGTCCAGGGGATTTGTGGCTCTCGGCAAATCCACCCTGAAGGCCACACCCATTCTGCCCTGCATTGAGCATCCTTCCTGTGGTGTTCTTCACCTAGACTCTAATTTTCCTTAGACTGATATCCTTTTCAGAGGAACTTCCAGAGCTGGGTACAGCTTGGAGGTAGGGTGCCTGCCTAGCACACACAAGGCTCTCAGTTCAGTCCCAGAAATCTTAGGAAATACAACGACAACAAAACCGGAGGGAAAGGATGCAACCACGGGCAGAAAGAACTGGAGTGTACCTTCTGAACTGAAAACCAGACTGCCAGGCCTGCAACCTGCATGATGTTGGGATTGACCAGACCGGGGGGGGGGGCAACAAGGGAGTGAAGAAAGGACAGACACACAGACACACACACACAGATGGGATTGGGTGGGCCTTGTGCTGTGTGGAGACGCAGCAGTAGCATCCAGGAAACTCAGTGTGTTTATTTCATATGTCTGAATCAAGGAAGGGGGGTTATGGTTTACAGTCAAATAAGAAAATGTGTCTATCTCCCCTCTCCCCTATCACCTACAGCAATCAGGAGAGGCGGCCTAAAGGTGATCAGAGTGGGAGAGCTGGCTCGGCCCTTCACCTGCTGCAGCACTATTTGGGCGAGTTACAAGGATGGAAGGCAGATATGAGAAGATGGGGAGATGAGTGGGATTGGGGTGCACGATATGAAATTCACAAAGAACCAAGAAAAAGTAAAAAAAAAAAAAATACAAAGAAACGGAAAAAGAAATAAAATGGGTGCATTTATTTATGGTGTACCACTGAACAATAGGGCAGATTTAGTTAATCTAGGTCTCTATAACAGAGCAGTCTTAGGCTGCAAACACTCGGGGGGAGGGGGGGAAGCTCCAGTCAATACCTTTCTGTGCACATTGTCAGTATCCACACACGGAGCAGAGAAAGAGAAAGGCTTTGCCATTTCTCTGAGCCTGACGTGGGGAAGTCTTTGCCACTCCCGTGGTGTGAGGTACTGGGGGTCTTGGTGTGGCTGTGCTTCTGCCAACAATGCACATCCCTCAGAATCTCCTCTGCCCCCCCCCCACCCCCCGCAAGACAGTGTGAGAGGGAAGCCGTCACGTCCCTGAAGCGCTGACACATCAGGCTGTGAACCCGGAGCCAGTGTGCAGGGGAGTCTGCCGTCTTCCTGGTGGCAGCGATAAAGCCACATGTTGGCTTTGCAGGCAGTGCTGATGGCAGGTGCCTTGAGGAGGACAAGAAGTACCACCTGGGGTTAGTCTGGGGCTTCCGGTGAGTCCTGGCAGGTGCAGTGTGGTCTTAGGGAGATGTGAGACTTCTTTACTTGTCGAGGCTTGGATATATGAAGGGTCCCTCAAAAGATTTATCACACTTCTATTTAAGGCTTGGTCACCACCTGGGGGCACCACTGAGAGGTGATTGGGTCTTGGGGCATTTATGTCATCAGTGGCTGTCAGGAGGCGGGGCCAGGTGAAGGAAGTAGGCTCCTTCGGGGAGGGGCGTGTCTTTGAAGGGGTTTTGGGACTCTGGATTCTTGCTTCTCATGTTGGAGGTTATGATGGGTATTTTTGTCCCTGCCAGGAAGGACCAACTAACTCATGATTCTACCCTATGTGCTCCGCGCCCACTGGGCGGTAGTGGTAGGGTTTATTTATCTGTGGCTCAGAGCGGGACAGGGCTTAGCAGCTCTTGCTCACAAGAGCCTTCAGGACTTGAGGAGAAGCACGTTGCTGCCCAGCCTACGCAGTGGCATCAGACTGACTTAGCACCCACTTCTGCAGGGCCAGCTCAAACTGGCTCAGACACAGATAGTACAGAGAACCCTACTCGATTCACTTCCCCCCATGCGTGGAGGCAGTAAAGGACAGACTCAGGAAGATTCAAACTCATGCACAAGTCAGGATCCCAGGCAGCCGCTCCGTCCCTAACCACCGTCACCCTCTTCTGTGCTTCCTGGTTTTGGTGTATACCAAAGGAACAGGGCTCAAACCGGGCCAGTGTGGACCAGCCTACAGAAGCCATTCTAGGGGTGTCCGATCTGGTTTGCAGACAGTTCTGGAACGGGTGAGGGGCTGATGCTGTCCCTGTGAGCCTTGTGGCACTCTACACCACCTGACTCAGATCCCAGGTACAGCGATGCCAAGTGATTCCCTGGCATCTGAGAGCTGTGCATGGGTCAGCTGTCCACCCCAAAGCTGCGATCTATCTGCACTGCCCTTTTCTCTTCTCAGAACCTTTTCCTTTCCCAGTAGCCTGTCAGGCTGAGCAATACAAGGGCTTTGTCTTGAGTATGCATCTAACTGGTCTGTGCCTTTGGGCTGGTCCGTTTTAGGGTTTTTTGTTTTTGTTTTTTTTTTTTTTCTGCCTGGGTCTTAGTTCATTGCCAACAGACTCGAGAGTCCGTGGGTTGAACAGTGTAAAGAACCCCGTGTGTGCTCAGTCACAGCTGGATGCTGCCACGGGAAGGTAGGGCCACTGTGGCTTATACTCCGGAAGTGTTAAAAATGGAAATTGTGTGTGTGTGTGTGTGTGTGTGTGTGTGTGTGTGTTTAATGTAAAAATTTTAAAAATGCCAACCAAGCTAAAATTTTTTCCAGTGGACCTTGATTTGAGACCCAGGCCCTAAACTCCTTCATGTCAGAGTTCTTAGGGCTGTGGCTCTCATTTTGCCCTGCAAACCGCGCCCTTGCCCCCCCCCCCAGACTTCTCATGGAGCACTGCGATCCCCACCCGCCCTGTTGAATTTAGGTGTGATGTCATGTGACTTTCTTTGGCCAGTAGGTTTGGAGACGGGACCCACGACCCAGGCAAGCAGAAGTGTGCTGAGCTAGCCGGAGTCCCCCATGTGCTCTCTTGATGCTACCAGACTAGTGTTCCAGACGCTGGCCGCTGTGTCCATCTGGCTCCCAGGGAATGGTAACACAGCCCTACAGACTGAGAAGAAATGAGGGTGCACGTGCTTGTTACAGCTGCATCACTTGGCCGAAGCCGACCCTCACTGTGCCCCTTTATCCAGTCACTGGGCTCTCAGCCAGCCTGCGGGAGCTTCGTGACTACTAAACAGCAGAGCAGACGGGAGAAACAGCCTCCAACTTGGCTTGTTTGGTTCTCTGTGTGCTTCCAGTGTGTAGCACAGGGCTTTCAGCAGGATTGCAGTAGGTGCTCAATAAGTATTTGCTGAATGAAGGGGTGATTGGAGAGGTGCTTGGCCATCTGAGTGGGAGGCCCCGAGGTCCAGGGGAAGTGGGGAATCTCTATTCCTTTTGGGTGCAGCTTGGCCAGGTCCTTGCCAGTCTTTATTTGGTTTTAAATGTCTCCCATAGTACAGAGGCAAACAAACTGATGCGAGTCTGTGCTCTTAACCCACAGGAGTGAGGGAAACCAGAGCGGACCTTGTATGGATTCTAGGGCAAGTGCCATTCTTGGCGTGCAGAGAAACTGGGGCAAGTCCTCTGGGGTTTCTAGTCTCTGTGTCCTTGTGCTCACCTTGCCCCATTCATTCCTGCGCTGCCCTCAGAGATCCTGTCCCATGTGCTAGTCACCTCCATGGCGATTCATGCCAGGCTGTTTTATACTTAGTTCTTTTTTCTCTGTGCTGCCTGTATTCACCGCGTCCAATTTCAGTTCTGCCAACCTAACTTCAGAAGCATGTCCCTACTCTCTGTCTGTCCCACCATCCCAGTACTGGACCAGTATAGTCATCACTGCTACACTTACTGGCTTCTCTCTCCTCAGACACACCAGCCCCTTCCTGCTACCTGGCTTTGCATAAGCCCTACACCAGGCCGGCCTCCCCTTAGATCTTCTACCAGGTCCTTGTTATTACTTAGTATCAGTTTGAGTGTCCCTCCTCTGACTACAATGTCTGAAGTAGGTCCCACGTCTCAGTCTCCTTGTCCTGTTTCACTTATTGCTCTCATCGTTGCTAACTGCAAAGTCCTTGCTCATTGTCAAGGCTAATCATATGCTACTAGGTTAGGACATTTCACCATCAGCCCTACGCACATTTTGGGGGTAGAGAATTCTGTGCTGTAGGGACTGTCTTGTGCCTTGCCAGCTCTTTATCAGACTCACTGACCTATGTCACAGGGTGCCAATAGCACACACCCTCCCTTGTCTTGAGCCCCAAAGATGTCCCCCTGCAGGGGCGTGAACAAACTTTAGCCTTGATAACTCAGAACTGTCCTAAAGGGAAGGCCTCGGCTCTGCATATCCAGTAAAGCCAGGATGGCGTTCGGTAAGTAATGCATGCGCTGAATGTGGCAGACATCATCACTACAGGGAAACTACTATGCATAGGGGCCAAAATAATCCCCACGTCTGTAGGATCAGGAGTTACGGCTTGGAAACGCACAGGCTCAGGTGCAAGGTCGCGTCCGGCTTACGGCAGTACGAGATTCTCCCCAGCCAGAGTGTCTTCCGAGAGCCCAAAGGCCCGAGAGGGGAGACTGTAAGCACCCTGACAGGCTGTCAGCTTTTAATGCAAAACTGGAGGAAAAGTTTGCAGCCGCACCACGCACAGGCTGAAGGAGATAAATCACAGTTACTCGCAGCTGGCTGACAGCAGTTTAAGCCACTGCAATCACTAGGCTCCAAGGGGGAAGCTCCTTTTATCTTACTAAATGCAAAAAGTAGAGCTGAAATTGGCAATATCTCAGCCCTCTCAGCAGCCGGGCTTTTTACATAAATATCAGCAAGCGGTAAGTAAATTCTGTTGACGAAATGTAATAAAACAAAGACTGTTTCGAATATGACCATTCCCCGATGCATTCTGCAGCCCCGTCCCACTTACTTATTGCTCGCTGCTGAGATTATAAGGTTTGCTTTTATCTGTCAGAAATCAATATTTCAAACATCGGATAAAAGAGGAAATTGAACTGGGAATAGGCTGAAGTGCTGTAAAAAAAAACTACAAAGCACAATTATCAAAAAGCACTTAAAGTGCTTAATAGGACATACATATAAAAATGCTCAAATTAATGTCAGGGAGCCATAATGAGAACTTTTCCTATGCTTTTTCCTCCCTCACAGTGTAATTTGAAAGCTGGCCAGTCCATCAATATGCTTTTCAATTTCTACGATGCCCCGAGGACTGTGAGTTCTGCATCTGTTAGAAATGAACCATTACATATGATTGGTTAATATTTCAGTTTATTGAAGATACATTATTTTGTATGGAGTGTTTAAGCAGTTGAGGTTTAACCATTACAAACAGTTATGACAAAAATAGATCGTGGAGTAAACAGCCTCCACAGTCATGCTTTTAATAAGCGCGGCCATAACTAGGAAATTGGATTTCCAGGAGCTGGGAGATGGAGGGTAGCAAGTTGCAAGGGAGTGGGCTGAAGTAGGGGGCCCTTCCCGTTCTTCTCTACCCCAGAACATGTTGGGAAATTGACGATGGGGTCTGTCTGTTCTTTCTTTCTTTCTTTCTTTCTTTCTTTCTTTCTTTCTTTCTTTCTTTCTTTCTTTCTTTCTTTCTTTCTTTCCTACATTGCCTATGCTGGCTTTGGCCTTGTACTCCTGGGCTCAAGTGCTCTGCCTTTCGCATCCTCCCCAGCAGCCAGGCTTACATCTTACAGATATATGATGAGTGCTCTCTCTCTCTCTCTCTCTCTCTCTCTCTCTCTCTCTCTCTCTCTGTGTGTGTGTGTGTGTGTGTGTGTGTCTGCGTGTGTCTGCGTGTGTGCGTGTGTTACTAGGGTCTATGCATGCTAGGCAAGTTATTTACTACAGAGCTATATCCTCAGCCCTTGTTAACTTTTTCTTAACAACAAAGCAAACCCTTTTTATTTTGGGACAGGGTCTTACTAAGTTGACCCGAGTGATGTTGAATTTGTAATCATCTTGTACTGTCCACAGGCCTTTGACACCAAACCCTTTCGAACCCAACCAACTAACCAACCAACCAACCAACCAACCAACCAACTAACCAGAACCCCTCACAAAGTTTTGCCATAATTGACTTCATTTTTAATATTTTAATTTGATTAATCTATTTGTCTATGTATCTGTGTGAGCATACATTTACCTGTGTGTGCATAGAGGCCAGAAACAGAGGTTTGGATATCTCTGAGATGGAGTTACAGGCGTTGTGGGACACTGGTATTGTTGTGTGGGTGTAGGGATCCAAGCAAGCCCCAGTCCTAATGATTGTGCAGCAAGAACTCTTAACTGCGATCGTCTCTCTGGCATTCTCCTCCTCCTCTTCCTTTTCCTCCTCCTCCTCCTCCTCCTCTTCCTCTTCCTCTTCCTCTTCCTCTTCCTCTTCCTCTTCCTCTTCCTCTTCCTCTTCCTCTTCTTCTTCTTCTTCTTCTTCTTCTTCTTCTTCTTCTTCTTCTTCTTCTTCTTCTTCTTCTTCTTCTTCTTGCATTACACTCTTCTTCTTCCTCTTCCTCTTCTTCTTATCATCATTTTCTTTCCAATTGAGAAAAGCTTTATTTCCCCAAGAGTGATCACAAATCCACTTGTCCCTCCTTCTTTATCCAGGTAGCTGGAGATAAAAATCAAGATGCTATAAATTCTCGGCAAACTTCTACCAAGTGAGGCCCCAGGCCTTATATATTTGTTCCTTTCTAGGTAGTAAGTGTTTATCTGGAGTTCTAAATTGGAAGTCAGCAGCCCTTTCCTGAAGAACCAGACAGGGAACGTTAGACAATCTGCAGAGGTAAGTTGCTAAGAACTGTCAAGACCACCTGAGTCCTTCTCAGCATTTGCACCTCCCCTTGCTGGGCAGAAGGCATGCCCACATGTTTCCTAATGTTTTGAGGTCCCTGTGGAGGCTGAGAATAACATCCACAATGCCCTAGTTTACCTGGCTCATGACAGGCCAAGGCACCAAGGCTTCATGCCCCAGGACCACCCTGATTGGTTCCAGCGCCAGCTCCCTCCCCACTTCTTTCTTCTGTGTGTGATTTGCATATGCCCCTCCTCCAGCTTGGAGTACTCTCCCCATCTGCTGGGACTTGCCAACACACACACACACACACACACACACACACACACACACACACAGACAGACAAACATAGGTACACACAGATACGTACATGTACATGTACACACAGAGACACATACAACACACACAGGTACATGCAGACAGACAAACATAGGTGCACACAGAGACACACACATGCACACACAGAGATACACACACAGACACTCACATGCATACACATACACACAAGAACATACACACATACAGATACATACACAGACATACACATGCATACACATACACACAAGGACACATACACATGCATACACATACACACAAGAACACACACATACACACACACACACACACACACACACACACACACACACACACACACACGCATGCACACACTCTGCCAGCCTCTCTGTAGCCTCCAGATGCAGTGCTCTCAATTTTCTGGGGTTGATTTTCTCATTTCTTCTCCACACTTTTCCCCACAAGGGCACCCGATCAGCTGCCTTCAGTGTGCTCTGCAGCAAGAACCAAAGAGATAAAAACGTGCTTTCCAACATTCCAGTGGCTTCCAGGTTGTTTCACAGGTTCAGAACAGATATTTGGGATGAGTAGGTAAATGTAACCACTAGTGGAAAATTTTCAGCTCTCTGGGAAAGCTTTGCCCCACAGCGGGGGTGGGGGTGGGGATGGGGTGGGGGACAACAACAACGACAAAAACAAAAAACCCTTTTCCCACCCTGGACCCTTGTGTTTGCCCACTGAAGAAGATGACCATCATTTAGCATAGGCTGTTCCTTTAGCCTGGGCTACATGATTCTCTCACTCTATTCTTGTGCCTGGCATAGCTACATGTTCCCTCCTTCAGGAATCCAGCCTTGATCTGGCATCGGTCACCTTGAAGATCAGGCTGATGCTGAGCTTGTGTGCGGCCCTTGAGTCTCATACCCGTGACTGGGCTTGGCTGTGGACAGGCCCCCTTCACCTCTCTCACGAGCTGTGTGTGCACCCCAGCTGCACCAGTAGCTGCACAGTCACCGAATGGTGACCCCCACCCCCCAACCCCAGAGTCAGAACTTGACTTCAGATGGGGTTTCTAAATAACAGACCTGTCTTGGAATGCTGGTTCTCAACCCAGTGTCTTCCACGGTCCTCAGCCCCTGAAGTTCCTTGTGAGATGTATATGGCCTTCTCCATGTGAGGGGTCGGGAAGTTCTGCAGAGCAAGATGGTCTGGAATGGAGGTTGTAAAGTGGGTGTTGGGGATTCGACTCCATCCTCTTGAGTCCCCAGCCTTCTCTACTCCCTCAGCTCAGCAAATATGCTTCATTTATGGTCTGTGTCCCTGGGTTTCAGAGCAAGCCTCAAGTACACTGAATCTCAGAGCAGTAGGACAAGGTCATTGTCTTCTGTTACCTCCACAGTGCAACCAGAACTTGCTAGGTGTGTTCTACATCCCTGCTATAATTTGAATGTGTCTGAGTGAACAAGACAGCACGGTCCTTCTGGTGAACAATCAGGCTGGATACGTTTCATCATTCTAGCTCATTCCTTCTTGGCCAAGCCTCTACTCCTGGTGCAAACATGGCTGAAGAAAACTGTAACTGTCCACAACTGCAGCACACATTGTGTTCCAAGTCAGTCTTGGGGTCCCTATTGTTGTGATAAGATACCACGATCAAAGGCAGCTCGGGGAGGTAAGAGGGTTTATTTTAGCTTGTAACTCTTAGATCCCACTCCACCACCGTGGGGCTTCAGGGCAAGAAGACAAGGTAGGAAACCAAAAGTAGGAACTGAGGCAGAAGACATGGGAGAGTACTGGCTTGCTTCTCCTGGCTTGCTTGGTATGTTTTCTTACATAACCCAGGACCACTTGCCCAGAGATAGCAACACTTAAAATTGTCTTGACTCTTCCATATCAATCTATACTACGACCACGACTACTATGACTACTACTGATGATGATGGTGGTGGTGGAGGTGGTGGTGGTGGTGGTGATGATGATGATGATGATGATGATGATGATGATGGTGATGATGATGATGATGATGATGATGATGATGATAATGATGATGATAAGCCCTACAGGACTGCCCACAGACCAATATTTTGGAGGCATTTTCTCAATTGAGTCCTCTCAGAGGACTCTAGTGTATGTTGAGTTGACACAAAACTAGCCATCACAATTGACCCTTGTCAACTTGAAACACCAACATATGACTGTTTAACTACAGCCTTCCCTTTCTATTTTGTCCTCAAGATGTCATATTAACATGATATAAAACTCAATACAATTTTAAAAGTCCCACAGTCTTTTTTTTTTTTTCATCAAACACATTAAAAATTCAGTCTCAGCCAGGCAGTGGTGGTGCACGCCTTTAATCCCAGCACTCGGGAGGCAGAGGCAGGCAGATTTCTGAGTTCGAGGACAGCCTGGTCTACAAAGTGAGTTCTAGGACAACCAGGGCTACACAGAGAAACCCTGCCTTGGAAAAACCAAAAAAAAAAAAAAATAAAATAAAAATAAAAATAAAAAATAAAAAATAAATAAAAATTTTAGTCTCTTTAAAAGACCCAAAGTCTCTTTAAAATATACAAATAAAACTCTGAATTCTCCCTAGTACTACAAAATCTCTCTAAAATTCTAATTTCCCCTAAAATATCCAAGTTATATTAACTATGCACTCCTATAAAATAATTTTAAAAGTTATATGCTTCTTACTTCAAAAAGGAAGAGTCAGGGCACGGTTATAATTATTTCAAGGGAAAATCAATGCCCAAAAGTATAAAATATTCAAAGCTTGACATCTGGGACCGGTTTGGGATACTCTGGGCTTCACGGGGCCTGACAGTTGCACTTCTTTGGCTCTACCATCTACAGCACAAATAGCTTGCCCTGTGGGCTCAGATGGCCTCTGTTTGACACTGGCTGCCACCCTTGGTGGTTGCCCCATGGTATTGGGATCTCCAATATGTTGGGGTCTTCCCTGCAACTAAGGGTATGGCCTTCCCAGCAGCCTCTGCTGGGCTCATTTCAGGGCCTGTAGTCTTGCCACATGGTACCAACTCTTAACTTCTCTCATGACCCCTTCAATGTGGGGGCTCAACTGCCACTGAGGCTGCACCTTCCATCAATGGCCTCCCCTGGCCTCTCACAGTGTAAGGCTTCAGCTGCTCTTCATGATCCCCTCATGTTTTAAAAACTAGTACCACTTGAGGAATTAAGATAAATATAAATTCTTACACTTTCCTAAGTTCCGGCGTCAGCACAAGGTACAGCCTTGGCCCTCTCTAGACCACAGCTTCTGTGTGTGCTGACCTAGAGGAACCACTACCCAGAAGAGTTCACCTCAGTGGTGCTGGCATCTCTTAAAACTGGTTCTTCAGCTACGGCTGACCAGTATCAAGGAGTACTAAGCTCTGAGCACTCAATGTTTTTCAAGCCCAAAGTTTGACTGCCACCGCAATCCTCCCCAAACCACATGGTCAGGTCTGTCACAGCAATACCCCATGCCCTGGTACAAATATCTGACATGGGTTTATATTACTGTGATAAAACACTATGAGAAAAGGAAATTTGGGGAGGGAGAGGTTTATTTCAGCTCATAAGTCCTAGGTCACACTCCATTGCTGAGAAAAATCAGGGTAGGAACTCAAAGCAGATACCTGGAAGCAGGAACTGAAGCCATGGAAGGATGTAGAGGCCATGGAAGGATGCAGAAGCCATGGAAGGATGCGGAAGCCATACAAGGATGCAGAGGTCATGGGAAGAAGCAGAGGCCATGGAAGGATACTGCTTACTGGCTTGCCTCTCCTAGGTTGTTCAGTTTGTTTCCTTATTTCTTTAGTTACTTTCCTATTGCTGCATAAAACCCCATGACAGAGGTAACATATAAAAGGAAGTGTTTATTTTGGCACACAGCTTCAGAGGGCTAGAGCCCATGATGGCAGAGCAAAGGGACTATTGAAAGGTCTCATCTTTATCTACAACTGTAAGGCAGAAAGGAAGGAGGTAACTGAAAACCACATAAGTCTTTTCAAATCTCAAAGCCCAACTTTAGTGACACACCTCCAAAACAGACCACACCTCCTAATCCTTCCTGAATAGTTCTACTAATTGGAGACCAAGTGTTCAAACCTAACAACCTATGCAGGCCATTGCATTAAAGCCCCCACATTTTTATACCTCAGGACCACCAGCACAAGCATAGCAATACCCACCATCGGCTGGGTCCTTCCATGATGATCATTAGTCAAGAAGATGCCCCTTAGGCTTGCCCACATGCCAAGCTTCTCGACTGACATTCCCTCCTCTCACATGACTCTAGCTTGTGACAAGTTGACAATAAAATTAACCAGCACTAAGTCCAAACATCACATGCCCATAGTTTGACCAATTGTTGGGGAAAAGGATGAGATTGCGAGGCATGGGTAATGGATTGAATTCTCTTCTTTGTGTTGTAGAAGTTAAACCTTGAAGAGGGTGTTTTGTCAAGGACTACACTTGGGAGAGGTGTCATTTGAACCTGAGTCATTGTGAGTGTTCAGGGTTGTCTTGGGGTTTTGGAGTTGGGCAGGGGGAGCAAATGAAGGAAGGGGTACTAGGAAGTGTAGCCTTGATTCAAGCAGAGAGAGGTAGGATGCACCTCAGGGTGAGTCAGAACAAAGGTCAGAATATTCCTGGGAGCCAGGGGGACATGGCTTGTCCTCCATAGGCATGGCCTTCTGAGGTCAATGTCCACCCAAGGAAAGAGCCCTCACATGCTAGGGACGTGGAGCAAGAGTGGTTCAAAGTCACTGTGCCCCAAGGCAGAGTAGGGAGGGACTGGCCCGGGGAGCCCAGTGAATCATGCTTTTCAAAGCAGGAAAGTGGATCTCAGTGCGGAGAGGCTGAGAGAAAGGAGCCGTCTGCTCCCCACAAAGGAGGCACATTACTTTAAGTAGAGGATTTTGTAATTATATTCATTTGAAATAAGGGAGCATTTTCACCTATTAAGGGAGTCAGAAAGGAGGTACTGGGAGAGAGGCAGCCCCTTCCCAGGGCCGCTCCCATTGTTCCTGTAGAGAAGAGGGGCTCCGGTATAGATTAGTCTCTTCTGTGAAAGGAGATGGTGAAGGGAGCGGGTGGCTC
Organism: Mus pahari; assembly: GCF_900095145.1. Taxonomy (NCBI): domain Eukaryota; kingdom Metazoa; phylum Chordata; class Mammalia; order Rodentia; family Muridae; genus Mus; species Mus pahari. The sequence continues at coordinate 13,186,119 of NC_034609.1, forward strand.
GCCTGGGTCACCGTGCCCTGACAGCTTGTTGCCTGCAACAGGCCCGGGGCTTGGAGGAGACGGACAGTGGGATTCTGGGAGGATACTTGGAGCAGGGCTGTCCTGGGGTGCTTCCTGTGGTGATGGGCATGTCCTGTGACTAGTCACTAGTCACATGCGGCTATTGGGCCCTTGGAGTTTGTGGGGTGTGTCTAAGGAACTGACATTTTCATCATGTCTCACTTTAATTCACTTGCAATTAAATTAAATTTTGGTGGTCTATTATGACTAGTGACTTGTTCCCTGGACAGTGAAGGGGCATGGACTCAGGAGGCTGCAATCTGGCTAAGGATGTCAAGTGAGCACGGTTACTAGGTAACCGACAAGGTTTCCTTTTTTTTTTTTTTTTTTTTTTTTCTTGAGATACACTGACCTCTTGACCCAGTTTTGGCCATGGCATGATTTGGAACTCACAGATTAGTGGTAGCCCTGGTTATCTGGTGAGTGGTGGCCTCAGGACTGGGGACACCACAGGAGAAGTAGAAGCTCACATGTGAACAAACAAAAGTTCTGTGTGGGCCAATCTGGAATAAGATATCACCATCCAACCTTTGACATGGTCCACTTTTTGTGTCTTACAGATGAGCAACATGAGAGTCAGGGTGCATCGGAGACCTGAGCAGAGAAAGCAGGAGACTGAGGACTTGAACCCCACTTCATTCTCAGTCAAAGTTAAGGATCAAGAGCTGGGGCACTGTCACGTCCCTGGAGCTGTGGTTTCCTGAGTGACCTCAGAAGCCAGAGGGACTTCTGTGAATGTCTAGGAGTGAGGTGCAGGCACCTGCCTCTGCGTCAGTGTGGGTGAGTACCTGTGCCGCTGATGCACAGCCTGCTTTCTCCTGCATGGAAGGCAAAGGGCCCTTCCTCAACTTTGCCTTTGTGTGACGACACTAGATTCAGAAGAACAAAACCGTACATGACCCTGACATGAGCGGTTTTAGGCTGTGGGCCCCTCTGAACGTTAGTCCCTTCCTCTGAAAATTGGGATCGTGGCTCCCTTCACAAAAAAGGTGGATAGCAAAGCAGTTGGTATAGCAGATGCCCAATAAATGTCAGAGGACATGACTCACATGAGTTCCATTTGCGGTGGTGCTCTGTGAACTATAGTAGTCAAACTATTGTGTGTAGAACTTCTTTTAGAATCTTATTTTTAATTTAATCTCTGTCTGTCTGTCTGTCTGTCTGTCTGTCTGTCAGTCTGTCAGTCTCTCTCTCTCTCTCTCTCTCTCTCTCTCTCTCTCTCTCTCTCTCTGTGTGTGTGTGTGTGTGTGTGTGTGTTGGCCAGAAGAGTATGTTAGACCCCTGAAGCTAGAGTTGTGAGCCGTCTGATACAAGTGCTGGAAACTAAACTTGTGTCCTATGCCAGAGTGGAAGGTGCTCTTTTGTTTTGTTTTGTTTTGTTTTGTTTTGTTTTGTTTTGTTTTGTTTTGTTTTGTTTTGTTTTGTTTTTCAAGACAGGGTTTCTCTGTATAGCCCTGGCTGTCCTAGAGCTCACTTTGTAAACCAGGCTGGCCTTGAACTCAGAAATTTGCCTGCCTCTGCCTCCCGAGTGCTGGGATTAAAGGCATGTGCGCCACCATGCCCGGCTGGAAAGTGTTCTTAACCACTGAACCATCTCTCCAGTCCCTAGACCTTCTTATACTATAAGATTTCCCTCCAAATGAAGCTTGGAGGACAGGTCCCCCATCCATTGGAGTCACCAGTGCTGTCCTGTTTCCCATGCAGGAGCAGGGGTGCATGACTTAGTCTAGACCAGTGATCTGCATGTGCCCTGCACTTGGACTGGAGTCAGAATGGAACAGAACAGAGGCAGACTGTCCAGACAGTGCCTGTGGTCTAGGCTGGTACTGGATGCAGCAGCAAAGACACTCACAATGCCTGGCTGGGCCACAGATGAGCATCTTCTCTGCCTGTTGCAATCCCAGTTCTCAGGGAGAGTCTGGACTGTCACAATGTGCTCTTGAGAGTCCCTATAGCTTGAAGTGGCTGGCTATGTTCTGCTTGTTGGATCTAGGGTGCTAGGAGACACCTTTGCTTCAAGGTTCACTCCAGGCAGCTTCATCCAGCCCATGAGAGTCCTCACATGTGACAGTTTGCCACCCAGCTCCCACAGTTTCCAGGATGCAAGACAAGCCAGCATCACTTAGACGCATGGAGACGGTCATCTGTGAACCCACCCTTTGTGGCATTAGCCCCACCCCACCCCAAACCTGGTCCTCTCACCACCATTAATATCCATCTATTAAAACATAAATGATATTGTTCACAGCAATAGCTAATCTCGGCAAAGGTGCAGGATCTTATCATATCCACGGGAGTGATACAGAAAAAGCCTAGTCGCCCACGACAAGTCACTGGTGACTGGCAAACTGCTAAAAGAAGAAACAATTGGCAGGAGGCAATGGGCTAAGTGGTTCAATATTTGATGTTCAATAATTGATTGTCAAATCTTTAAATGTCAAAGAGACAGAAATGACTCTAGGAAGCCGATGTGGGTTCTGAGTAGTTTTGCTCAGATCATGGGCTCAGTGCTGTAGGGGAGACTCTCCCATGGGTGGAAAGATGGGTGTCACTGTTAAAATATTTGGAACTGAAAGTTAAAAACAGTAACACAGCAATACTCAAGTCTTTCTTCTAAGAATGAACACCATTATGTTTCCTGTGGTGTTTTTGTTCTGTAAAATATAAGATGATGTCATTTTCAAAATGTTTACTCTAGGTTTTAAGATAAGGTCCCTTCAAACGGTCCCCTAACTAACAACTAAGATATGCTGGAGCAGGTGGTCCTGGCCAGAGAAGCCCCTGGAGAGGAGTGTTTGCACTCAGCTTCACAAACGCCCCACTCAGCACCCCTGTTGATGGGTCCCTCGGTGACTTGTAGGAACTCCCTGGTTTGTGGCAACCCACTCCCCCCCCCCAACAACATCACCCTCTAGTCTGCCTCTCCCCCTGCTCACCATGGCACAGGATTCCTCCTGCTCTCTGCAGCAGCCTCCCTACCCAAAGCCCATCCCTTCTCAGCAGGAACCCAAGCCTCAACATCTTTCATCACAGGTGGGCCGCCCAGGGATTCTGGTCACCACAATTGCTCTAATTGCTTTTTCCTCCAGCCTCTTTCTCAGGCTCTCTGCATGCTGATGGTGCAGGTCCGGTCTCCACTGGATTGCAGTGGTATTTTTTTAGCGTCCCAACCAGTGTGTCCGGTTGACTGAGACATTTCGGGGAAGAAGCAGGTGCATTTACTTTTCAAGTATTATTTTACTAATCAATTGAAAAATTACCTTCATGAATGACAGAAGTGCAGAGCTGTGGAGCGTTTCATTAACGGGCGCAAACATTAATTACGGATCCAGCCCGACCTTGCACACACAGAAATTATGGGGACTGATCTATTTTCTCTGTGCTTAATTGCAGCCAGTGACTAGTTCTTTAAATCATTATCTGCTAGGCCTCCAGTCAGAAGAGGATTTATGGGGTGGTGCCCAGAGGCCTTGCTGTTGTGGCCAGGGCTGTTCTGTGGGGTAAACGGAGATGGCCATATCAGAGGACCCACAGGCTTGTGTCATAGCCTTGCAAGTAATGAAGAAGGGGACATTTTCCAAAACTGTATTTCTAGTAGCCTTTCTGAGCTGGTGTCTGGTTGCTGCTTCCTAGGGTCAGTTACAGCTACTTGCCTGCATGCTGTCACAGTGGTGAGGCCCAGGATGACTATGTAGTGACTGGTACCCCATGGCTGGGCGGTGCTATCTGTCCAGCTATGCACAAATGCCCTAGGTGGATGTCCATTGAGTCATATCTGTGCTATCTCTTTCTGATATTTTCTGTCATGGCTCTAGTCCCAAGTCTTGTTTAGTTGACCCACTGATGGGCAAAGGTCCTTGGGCATATGGCCATTCAGGCCTTATCCTGGGCTGCATGCCCTGCTTTCTAAGGCCACTGCGCAGAGCACACAGCTCTTGGGCTGTACGCCTGCTTCTTGACCACAGTGACTCCTGGCTAGGGATCTTTGCTTTGGAAGTATGCAGCCCCTCACATTGGGAACACTGAGCATGAACGTAGGCAGGACATTCCAGAGGAGGAAACACAGTAAGAGACAATGAGGATACAGGAGTCTTTCTCCAGACTTTGGGTGGACTGAAGCCTCTGGACCACTGTTGACCTTGGCTCTGTAAGCCAGGCATGGGTATATTTATCATCCTAAAAGTGAGAGAGATCGACAGGAGCAGCCAGAATGTGCTCACACGGAGCCTTCCTCTCTAAACGCAGCAGTGGCCAGCTGGCAGTCCTCTTTGTCCCCTCCAGCTCTTTCCTGGGATCTGTGGACCACTTGGACTCTGTGAGAGGGTCCGTAGCCCAGAGCTGCAGGAAGTGGCAAGGCGAGGGGGCGGTTCAGACACCGGCTATAGCTTGACTGAACCTGGGCATTTGCAGCTGCCTTGACAGAAAGCAGAGAGGAAAGGAGTTAAGAGGGTCAGAGCCCTTCTCTTTGTAGGTGATGGGAAAACACAGCAGAGCTATACCAAAAAGCCTTTCCTCACACTGAGCTCAGACCCTCCATGACTCAGGTGCTGTGGAGAATTAGCAATCCTCCATTTCTCAGAAGCCCTCCGGTCACTGGTTCTGTGATGGGTCCCTCAAACACGTGTAGAAACTCCCTGGTTTGTGGCATTTCCCTCTACAATGACAGATCTAAGGCCAGCGGGACAAAGCCCCAAAGTTACGATATCCAGAGTACTGTGACAAGATTACCAGGTTCCAGGGGGCTCTGCAGAAACTCAGGTACACTCTGGTGCAGGTGTGTCTGACGGAAGGGCAGAAAGACACGAAGATGATGCCAAATTAAATGGGCTACTACTGCTCAGCGTCACAGGGCTGACTGCCTCCTCGTGGGCTCCAGTGTTTTCCTGTCACTCAGGGACCAGTGGATGAAAAGCGGGGCACAGAGAGAATTTAATACTGGGACTCTTCACAAAGGCGTGGGCAGGGTCTAGGGACCCCACCTGGGGTAGATTCATCTCCAGGCCCAGAAACAATGTGCTATGAACGCTAGGCTGGTACAGCCTAGACAAGGAGGAGACTGTTACCAGACCCTGGAGCCAGAAGGTCATATGGAAAGTGCTGGTCACATGGTCTCCAGTGGCAGCGTAGTCTGTGGTAACTCTGGGGTTAGATCAACTAATGTCCCTCAGTGGTTGAACCTAGCCAGAAGCCAGATGGCACAGGCTCCTGGATCTGTCGTTAAGGTGTGTCAGTCTGTGGTTCGAACAGCAAGGTTGGGAAGGTGAAAGGAGAAGCTTACGGAAGACACACAGAGCACTTGTGTGGTGCAGGCTATGTAGCTCACCATCGGGTTTCTCTGGCTCTTGTCCCACAGGACCACTTGGAACCTCAAACTTGCCCCAAGGAACTTGATGCCCCTAATCAGCAGGAAGTAGTCTAATGATACTGTCGCCCCCTTTCCAACCCCTGACTTTATTCAGAGATCTCTTTGCTTTCTTCTCTATCCCTTTTTTTCCCCTCTTGTCTAAGGCTAGGGAGTCCAAAGGGTGGAAGAAGAAGGAACCCACGAAGTAGCAAAAGCCAAGCTGCAGTTGGGTCCTCTCAAGTCCCAGGTATAATCTCTCGAATGTTGCATTTTGCACAGCATTGGGAACTCTCCCAAGATGGCAGACACACTTATCTGTTGATCCAGTACATGTTTGGACTGCCCCCTCCCCGTTCTGACGATAGGAACGGAAAATGTCATACCTTCATGTTCTCAGCCTCCTTTGAAGTGTGGTTACATGACCTAGGCGCCACCAATAACACATATTCCATTGATAAACCATAAAAGATATATTCTACCCATAAGTCAGCAGACATTGGGTCACCTTTGAATGTCACGTTCTTCCCTGCATCAGCCATGACAGCTAGGGAGGTGGATGAGTTGATTGGTTGGACCTGAGACATGTGATGAATTGATTGGCTGGGCCTGAGACATGTGATGAGTTGATTGGCTGGGCCTGAGACATGTGATGAATTGATTGGCTGGGCCTGAGGCATGTGACTGTGTTCTCTGGAATTGGGTAGTTTCTGCCGTACCCAAACCTTGTGGATTGAGAATAGGAAGGGAAAGAGTGTGGCTCAGCAAAGAGAAATGTGGGTGCTTTTCCAGAACATAAAACGAAGCGGGCAATCAACATCTATCAGACACAGACATTTATGGTGCAGGATGTGAAAGATTCCGAGGACTTGGGGCCTGAACTGATAATAGAACTTTAATTAACAGCTGGAAGACGTCTCCATCCTTAGGACTCTCCACACACAGAACAGCCTCTAGCTTACTGGGGACAAGATGGCTCCATCTTCTTCTTCACCATCGTTTCAGTCACTCAAAGTATCAGGAAGCTGGCATCTCTGGCTCTGACTCTTTTTCATTTATGATCTTCAACAGTCTTTCCCTTCTCTGGGCCTTGATTTCCCATTCTGTAAAGTGAATAGCCGGTATAACTAGCTCAGCTCATACATTCTTACAAATGTCTTTTCTGCCCAGACAGGAAAATTGAATGAACACTGTGGTTAGTGCTGGGAATTCTTGCTAATCCTTGCTTGATTTTTGAAGCATAATTCAATTCGGCAATTCAATTCAACAACATTTATTGAATACTTATCAGAGTGAGGCTAAACTCAGCATTTGGAGAATTTGCTTTTATGTTTATAAAAAGTCTATTTCTTGCTGATGTCCTGTGTGAGCTAGCTGTGTAGGTGGGAAGGGAGGCAGGGCAAATGGAGCCCATTTCACTGATGAAGATACTTACTGCCCTCCGTGCAATGTCAAGTCCCCCACCCACCCAAGCAGTGGTTATTTGATTAGTACCCGATCTTCCCATTTAGTGCTTTCTCCCACCGAGGAAGGGAGGGATGTTTGGTACCAGAAGTAGCACTTGGCACAAAACATGTCCTCAACACATGTTTGTTGAATGAATATATATGCCAAAGAAGGAAGAGAGGGAGAGACAAGGGAAGGGTGAAGAGTCCTTTGAAAGATCCATTTCCAGGTCTCTGTAGGACTTTGGCTCTGATCTTTTCTTTCCGGGCATCAATTTCCTCTTCTTGAAGTGGAGGGATAGTTGACTTCTAAGCAGGCTTTGCACTACAATCATGCCTGGTGCCAGACAATATGGCTGCCCTTGTGGCAACCTTGATACTCTCATTTGGAAATGCTCACGGTAAGAACCAGTTGTCTGCACCTTAGAGGGTTCTCAAGGGGTTTAGCTTCAGCGATGCACTGGGATTTCTATGCAGATAAATCTCTGACATCATAGAGTTTCCGAATGATGCCCAGAGTACTTCCCCTGCCCAAGCTCCCATCTGTCAAGCCAGCCTCAGCACCAGGGAGATGGGGCCAACCCGATTTGCCTCCCTCTGTTCCACTCTAACTCCAGCAAACACCAGGTAATTTGCGTCAGCCTTGATTATCATCTCCAGCCTTGTCCTCATCTTGGCTTTTGGGGAGACAAGCTTCTGAATTGCACCTTTGGATTATAGTGCTCCCATGCTGTGCAAATGACACAGGAGGCGTACCCACACCAGTCGGGGCCCTGCCACCTTTGCAGGGAGCCACAAGCTAATCAGTACATGCTGGAGTCTAGCTATTTCCTCAGCTGGGTAGAGACAATGGGCTCCCTGGCTGGAGGGAAGCACAACCTCACAAAGGGCAATAGCTGCCAAACTTCAAGTCTTCTTACTCAAGACAAACTACAGCCCTGGGGGCAGATGCCCCATCTGCAAGCAGCAGCTGCCCTTTAGAGGCATAGAACCTCAGGCCCTGCTTCAGGGATGGTGTGTGTCTCTGGGGGGGGGGGGATCAGAAAGCACCCCATACCGGGCGTCATCCATACTTTGCCCATGTTTAAAATGGGGTCCTCCACATTACCTCTCTCTAGTTTCTATCATATGACACAGTTGAGAGCAAATGCAATTGAGCAGTCTACACATACCTTAGTCTTCTCCCCAGAGGAAGGGCATGACTGCGTTGGCCAGAGCCCAGTGGGATTGATGGATGGCTCCTAGCATTCTTACTCCTAAACATGTGTTGCTTTTCAACCAGTGAAGTTTGCAACGCCAAGGACAAGGGATAGGTCCTGAAACCATTTGTTGGTTTCCCCTGATTCTATCAGGGCCACACTCAAAAGCATTACTAAGTTCTGGCTTAGTTACTAAGGTCTTGCCGGAAGAGGCGGAGGTGGGACTGCCAGCTTCGCGTCTTTCCTTTAAGGGGCTGTGACTCCAAGGCACGCTTGCATACAGCGTCTGCAAAGCAAGCACCCAGGCACTCAAGGACAATTGACTTTGGATTGAGTGGGACGCAAGCTTTCTCAGAATTCAGATGAGAAAAACATAAAGTAGTTAATATTAAATAAAGAGATTTTGCAACTCTTCTCTCCCCTTTTCTGTTTCGTGCTTCCTGCTATGGCCTTGGTCAGGGCCTGTTTTGCTTGTGATTAATGAGTGACTCACCTTGAGCCGTTTTCTGCTTATTTCATACACATTATGAATTTGAAGAGGTCACATTAGACTCGGCGCCTGAAGGGCACCCTCAGGAGTCTGGAAAGAACACTCCAATGGCGTAGGAGACATCCCGGGCGGTGGATGTTAGGAAAGCATCCGACCACACAGCACGGTTCCCACACTAGACCCGCAGGTCCGAAAGCCCCCAGAGCACCTTGACTAACTGAGCATCCTCTGGTGACTCACAGACTGAGAGGTGTGAATGGCCACCCCAGTGAGTGTGCACAGCTGGTCACATTCCAGTTGGGGCTCCTTGTCTTTCCACTTGTGGCCTCAGTTTACCTGGTTAATGGCCTTTCTCTAAGGTCTTCTTGTACTCCACATTGAGAACAAGAAGACAAATGGTGACAGGCTGGGCTCTCTACAGATCTGGGACTTTTTTTTTTTCTGGTCTCTTATTCTGTCACCTCCAGGGATCCTCACTCCTTTTCTGGGGTCTGGATTCTCATCAGGGAGAGAACTAAAGAGCCTGAAAGGCTGAGTCTTATAAAAGGAATTACATATTCTATCTGGCCTGTATTAAAACAAAACCAAAAACAAACCTCAAAACAAAAACAAACAAACAAACAAAACCAAACCACAGTTCTGGTATTTTACTAACAAACTGTAAACCTAGACTGGGTAGATTTTGAGCTAGTCTAACTTACATCCCAGCCATGCCTCTTGTTCCTTGCTGTTTCCTCTGGCCACGTGCTCATGGTCCATCTCCTGTCATGGTGGCTTCCTCCCCTCTTCTCCTTTCTCTCCTGAGACCCACTGGGTCCTCGAATCTTACCTTCCTCTATCTACTGCTCATGGTTGAAGGCAGAATTAGCAGAAGCACTCTTTTCCAGGTTAGATCACAGGCTAGTAGCAAGCTGGACATTCACCCCAGCAGTCACCCACATTGGGTACCTTTTTGGCTTAGCATTTCTGTATCCTCCCGAGACTGCCATCTTGTGGTCCTAGGGAAGAGTTCTGGAAGAGAAACACTCCCTACAGTGCAGTATGGATAATGCCCTCCCACTAGAACAGAGATTTAGGTTCCTGGAAGAGGGTCTTCTGACTCTCTTTCTGGGACTCATGACCCTTTGTCTGTGACCTCTGGCCCATCAAACTACAGAGACAATTAGCAGAATGTGGGGATCTTGCTTGCCTCTTGCCAAGCTGCTCTGAAGTAGACATATCCAGCAGGTATGACAATATCCAAGTTAAGGTGTGCAGTCATCTCTCCTCTACAAATGGCCCTTCTGGCTGTCATCCTTAGGGCAAAGGTGTAGCAAGGCTGTGTGAGGAGCCTTAGAGAAGCCCCGAAGTAACACCAGAGCAATGCCTGTCACTCTGCTCTAGATATAGGAGTGTCTGATTTCATAGCCACTTCAGGTAAATATGCTCTTTATGCTACTGAGGTCTGGGGAAACAGGAAGACTCCCTCTTCTTGGTATTGGTGGCATGGAGCTCTGGGTATAAGCAGAGCCTGGAAAGAACTGAGTGTTGCCCCATAGCCAGGAGAGCCATCTGATTGGCCTTGAGCAACAGGGTTTGTTCCCTCATCTGTAGGTTGGTGTCTAACCTCCTGCACAGGTGAGTTTCTGTCTCTCTCTGAGCTCTGAGTGGATGCTAGCTTCCTCAGTTCTTGCCTAGAAGCTGTTCTGCTTCTGGTGGTGTTATCACGTGACTTCTGCCTTTCCATTGGTTACTTGTTTTTTTTTTCTCAGGACACCCATGCTGTGGATTTAGGGCTTAGCACAATTCAACTTGACCTCACAGGTCCTCCTCCTCCTCCTCCTCTTCTTCTTCTTCTTCTTCTTCTTCTTCTTCTTCTTCTTCTTCTTCTTCTTCTTCTTCTTCTTCTTCTTCTTCTTCTTCTTCTTCTTCTTCTT
>NC_034609.1:13196764-13218595 GCF_900095145.1 Mus pahari
CTCCTCCTCCTCCTCCTTCATCTTTGGTGGATATCCTGTTATTTACTTATTTATGAGCATGCATCTGTAACCCCTAAATCAGTACACCTGTCATTTGTAAGTGTATGAGGAGCAGCCAGAGCTTTGAGTTGCCCAGTGTGTAAGTCCTTAACTGAGATAAGTAAAGTGGACCTTCCTCCTCCGGCTCCAGTACCAGAACGCTGGGTCCTGTGGTTATGTTCTGTTTGTTTGTTTTGGTTTTTTGTTTGTTTGTTGGCTTTTTTTCTGGATGATGTTTTGGCTGTGCATAATGGCCCCCAGGTGCAGATTTGAAAGGGTATCCAATGTGCATGGCTGCTGTGTGTTATGGAGAAAAACCACAAGGTGATCAAGGTATTCAGGGTCTGTGTTCTGACGCTCTTCGAATGGGCATTCATTTCTATACTCTAGGCCTATTGATACTTGCTGCACTGGGCTGTATGGTGATTAAGGAAGTAACTATGGGGACATCAGTATGAACTTGTAATACAAGCAGTAGCAGCATATTCTTTCATAAAAACTTATTTTTATGTATATGTATGTGAGGGTGCATACAGGCATTTGTGTGCATGGGAAGGTAGTACCTGAGGAAACCAGAGCCACCCAACATGGGTGTCCAGTTTTCCTCAAGAGCAGCATGGTCTCTTTACTGCTGAGCCATCTCTCCAGCCCGAGGCAGAATGTTAAAGTTTGGAAATGTGAAGTGTCTCCCACAGGCTCCTGTGTTCTGTCCCTGGATGGTGGCACTGCTCTTCTGGAGGTTGTGGGACCTTTGAGTCTGTGGCCTGGTCAGCAGAAGTGGATCTCCGGGGATAGGCCTTGAGGATGACATTCTGGGTTTATCAAGATATGAAGAGACCAGCTCAGACACACCCACCGCAGATGGAGCCTCCCCAGGTCCCCTTCCCACCAAACTGGACAGATACCCCGGAAACCAAGAGTCCAAACAAGGCCTTCCTTCCTTGAGTGGCTTCTGTCGGGCCTCCTGTCACGGCAAAGGGATCAGTAGCCAAACACAGACTTTCTCTTCAAATTGCTGTGTGTCTCCAAATGTGCTTTCAGTTTTATTCCTTATGTGGTTCTTCTAAGAATCCCAGGAGACATAGGCTAGATAGTTCAGGGCCTAGGGGCACTCATTGCTTTTGCACAAGACCTAGGTTCGGTTCCTGCATGGCAGTTACAGTGCATCTGGAACAACACTTTCAGGGCCTGCGGTGCTCTCTTCTGAAGTCTGCAGAGGACAGGCGGGCTCACAGCACTCATACATATGTGCAGGCAAAACAGCCACCCACATACAAATAATAATAAAACCTAAAATAAATTATCTTAAGAGATAAGCAGAATGACCGTCATTCACCCAGACACTGCCTTCTCCCCAGATTTCAATTTTCTGGATTCACTCCCTAAAATTAAAAAATATTTTTTTTTTTCAAAAATCCCCTCTAGAGGAATCAGGGGTGACTGTAACTAATTCAGAATCGTTATCCTTTCCTGCCAAGACATCCTAGGCTCCCACCTTCTACCTAATTCTAGTAAGAATTCATTTTGTATTAAAGGTAATTAGACATGCCTCCTTAGAGATGAATCAGGGTTAAATGAAGTCTTCAATGGCAGCAGGAGGGGCAGGGGACAGTGAGAGAGAAGGCAGGGAATGTTTCAGGAAGAAGACAGGGCCACAGGGTCACCTCGGGCCCTTTCATTGAAGGCTGTCTGCCAACACACTCCTCTGTAAACAGAGATTTCACTACATGGTCATTTTCTAATGATTTTGGGAAGAGTTGAAATATTCAGACCAACTCACCTGGCTTGGACCCACTCTACCCCAGTTCCGTGAACACAGCCCTACCAGCACTTAGGATTCTCCTTGCATGTCATGGCATCTGTGATGTGGAACTGAGGGGACAGAGGTAACTGTGCATATAAAGCCCCTTCACAGTGCCTAACACTAGGACTTTACAGTGATGTGGCATAATTTTCAAAGTATGAACATTCATGCTGTCCTCCTCACTCCTCACAGTAATCTTTTATCCATTCACCCAGCCTTCTTTATTCACTTATCCTTATGTATCCATTATCCTCATCCATGCATCTATCTATGCATCCTCATCCATCCATCCACCCATCCATCCATCCATGCATCCACTCATTATCCATCCATCCTTCCATTCATTCATCCACCCATCCATCCACCCATCCATCCAGTATTTGACATTGGATAGTTATACAGGAATGAGCAACTTGTCCACCCATAGTGACAGCTTGGAGACACAGACTAAAGACAAGAGATGAAGCAACCAAACAGCTGTGTATAAAAGCAGGGTTGTGATGTAAGTGAACAGGAAGTAGTGAAAGAACCATCAGAAAGCTTGAGACTGGTTAGCTTCACCTTTCATCTTGATACAGACCTCTGGGGAAAGGGAACCTCAATTGAAGAATTACCTTGATTAAATTGGCCTGTGGCATATCTGTGAAGCATTTTCTAAATTTGTTATTGTTGGATGTGGGTCTGGTCCATGGTGGACAGTCCATCCCTAGGCAGGTGGACGTGGCTGAATAAGAGGGTAGGCTGGACAAGCCAGGGGGGCAAGCCAGTAAGCAGTACTCCTCCCTGGCCTCTGTTTCAGTTCCTGCCTCCATGTTCCTGCCTTGTGCTTCTGCCCTGGCTTCCTTCAGTGTGGACTGGGACCTGTGAACTGAAGCAAATCCCTTTCTCCCTGAGTTGCTTTTGGATATGGTATTTATCACAGCAACAGAAAGCAAACTAGAACAAAACCTAGGGAGGACATAGTCAGAAATGGCCAGATTTCTGATCAAGTAGGGGTACCTATGGGTGGGTTGTCAGTATGGACATTTCAGGCAAGGGCAAGTTACCTAAGGTCCCTCCCACGAGGTAGCAGCTTGGACAGTCTAGCCACGCCTATCCTCCCATTTACAATTGCTAGAAGCATAGCTGTTCTGGGAGATTTTTGTCTTCCTTTGTAGCTAATGGGTGTCGATATGAGTTCAAGGTCAGGCCAGGAGATGGCCATTTGATATTTGACTCCGACCAAATCCCAGAAGGCCAACCTGCTCCCTAGCCGAGCCACTGCCAGGAGTTCAGGAGTGACCAATGACTTCAAGATGTCTTGAGTAAGACTCTAAAAGATGTCTCTTGCTTTGTTCAGAAAAACGATGGCTTTTGGCACCAAGTCTGGAATGACATCTGAGAGGAAAAAGTGTCCCCTCCCTAGCTAGGTCCACAATATGATACATTGCTTGTTAGTCTCTTTCTTCTTTCCTTCCTCCCTCCCTCCCTTCTTCTTTTCTTTTCTTTTCTTTTCTTTTCTTTTCTTTTCTTTTCTTTTCTTTTCTTTTCTTTTCTTTTCTTTTCTTTTCTTTTTTCTTTCTTTCTTTCTTTCTTTCTTTCTTTCTTTCTTTCTTTCTTTCTTTCTTTCTTTCTTTCTTTCTTTCTTTCTTTGAGACAGGGNCTGGGATTAAAGGCATGCACCACCACTGCCTGGCTGTTAGTCTCTTTTCTTATGTGAACACCCGAGATCAAGAAGGTAAGAAACTTGGTCAGCTGTGTAGAAGGGTTAGGATGGGAACTGCCATGGTTCTTGGGTATTTTGTCCACACAGGCTAGTATGCTAGAAGCTTGGGCCTTACTATGGTCAAGAACCTTCAAGAAGTGGGTTCGGTGTAAAACAATTCGATCATCAGTGATGCTGTCCTTGGAAGGGCTTTGCACAGTCACTTCTCTAGAGAGAGGGCTGTTAGAGCAAGGCTGAGCTCCCTCTGCTTTCTGTATTCCCACCTCACTGGGCAACCTTCCTTCACATGTATGTCTGCTGTGATACCATGAGGCCTTTAACAGAGGTCAAGCCAATGGGATCATCCCGTGTTGGACTATAAACCTCTAAACTCTAAGGCTCTTACTTAATCGTTACTTAACCTGAGAGTTTTGTTTGTTTGTTGCTCTGGAAAACTGGCCATAGCCTATTGGTCACTCTCCCAGCATTGTCCTCTCTGTCAAGGAAGCCACAGCTCACCTGCCCCATTCTTGGAAATCCTAGAAGGCCAGCCTGCCTGGTCAGTGTACCTTTGCCACACTTCTTCTGTTGGATTTCTATGCTCGACCAGTTGGGACATGTTGGTGTTAGTGTTACAAAGTCCAGCCGCTATACTCATGTCTGACCAACTGCCTGTTGACCTTTGCCATTGCTCGCCATCTCGTGGTTCTTGACCTTCCACCAAATTTGTCCAGAACAATTTGTACGTTGACCATTAATCTATAACCAAGTATTTCCCGCTGGTTTGAGGAATGCGGACAAACCTTCTGTGTGTGCAAAACGTAACAGTCGTAACCGTAAAGCAACACGTGACTACACTGCTTTCTTTGGACAATGCATGGATGCTAACTGTACATGGTGACTCCCCTGAGACCCTGATCCTTTCCAACAAAGGAGCCAGTGGGGACCGAGATGAAGAGAAGGAACGGTAATGATGTACACAGTAACTCAACCAACTAGTCCTGAGGTCAGGGCTGCCAAACTTCGTGTGCCTCGAACAGGCCTGGCTGAGTTCTTAGAGAGCGGGGATGCCACTATTTGTGGCCTCATGGCACTTCCATGGGCTTGACTGACCTTGGTCTGACAACTGTCCTGAGTCAGTGGCTGCCAAGGGCACCTCACCACAGCTCCAGGCTCCACTCCCATCTTCTCTGAGCAGGGGCTCACATTCTAGCGGGCACAAGGGAGAAGACTTTGGCATATGCCCTCTGAAGACACGGATTGAATGACACTGGATCAGGGCTAAGTATGACAGTTGCTGATAGTCCTAAGTCAAGGCAAACACCAGGATGCGGGCTGAACCTGCTCACTAGGGGTTATGAAAGTGTCCTGTGGTGGAGCACTCCCACAGCTAGTCAGAGCTCTTGAACTGGGTTGCTGGTGCCTCAGTTTCTCTTGCCATCAAGTGGGACCTCGTGGCACTCACGGTTTAGGGCATCCGTGAGGATGGAATGGAATAGTGCTCTTTAGGGAGCACGGTGCATTGGAATCAAAAATCCGGTGAAAACTGTCAACATGGCAGGTTGGTTACTTTCCTCTTTTGTGAAAAGAAAACTCGACAGAAACAACATAAAGAAGGTTTCAGCTCACCGTTCAAGGGGATGCAGTTCATCGTGCCCGGGAAGGTATGATTGACTGTGGAGGCTTGTAGCTCTCAGAGCAGAAGTACACAGTAACTGGTAGTCCTAAGACAAAGGCTGAGCTGGCCTAGAACCCTCTTCCTTCTCACTGACTCTATATCTCTAGCAAGACTTCATATCCAAAAGGTTGCATAAGCCCCTCTCCCTCCCTCCCTCCAAACAGCGCCATCAGTTGGGGGAGCAAGTGTTCAAACATAGAGATGGGTTGGGGGGTGGGGGCAATTCATGTTCAAACCTGAACCTCATCCCTAGTCTTGAAGGGGGGCAGTCGATGAGGCCTAGTAGAGATGGGGAGGGCTGGCTGCCTGTGGCTAACCAGCAGGTCGGAGCCCTTGAGACACAGAGCTACCTGGGAGGCACAGAGCCTGAATCTACAGCGGCGGATGTCCACATACAGTGTGAGCTATTGTAGGATGATCCAAACCTATGACCATACGGCTTCTGTCAGAATCTACTGACACCTATCCTTTGTCCCCAGGGCCTCTCTGAGTGACCCCATGGATCTATGGGATAGGTCCTTTAAGGTCAACAGTACCCTGTCCCAAACATTCCTTTGTCTCGGAGGGAGCTTGCTTAAGGATGCTGCCAGGTATTTCAGGGACTAACTTTTGCTAGTGGAGGTATCAGTGAAATAACAATCCAGAGTCCCTGGGCTCTGAACGAATGAGTCTCAAGTGCCTTCACAGTGCCAGAGAGGACCACATGGTGAAAGCCCACCCTCCTTGGATTTACTGGGTCACTGACAAACCATGCCTTCCTTGTCTTGATATTTTACTCCACTTATATTTTTTTTAGGTCACCTCCCTTACAAGCTACCTGTATCCCATTGGGTCAACCTTTTGAAGGGCCCAACAGAAGACTGACCCAAAATGCCTGTCCCAGGTGCCTGGGTCCCAGTGTCCCCCCGCACCTCCCCCCACACATCTGCAGTCAGGACTCTCCATGAGCTCTCCTGTGAACTGGCAGCTGGATCAGAGCCCACAGTGTCAAACCAGCTTCCCTCTGAAGGGACCCACCCTGAGCACCAGCCTGGAACTCAACTCAAGTGGGACAAGTCCCTTTAGTGACTGGCCTGACACAGGATTGGCGGTGGTGAGCCCCATGCTGTCTGCAAACTTGCAGGCCCGGACTATGTCTCAGGGTCAGAGGGGCAAACACAGGAAGTCCGCCCTGACGTAGCTTTTCCCTCTGGGTTCAGGCTGTGATTGCCGGTCTTGGCTGTTGACTTGACTGCATTTGGAATCAGCTAACATCTAAACTTCTGGGCACTCCTGTGCGGGATTTTCTTGACCAGATTGTCATGTGGGCAGATTTGAAGGAGGCAGACCCACACTAAATCTTGGCTGGACCCTCTGGTGCCCTCTTAGATACAAGGGTGTGGGAGAGGAGACTTTGAATGTGGCCTGCTTACCCCCACTGTTGCTGCTAAGTTCATCTATCCCGTTGCCACAGCATTCCTTTATGGCTGTGAAAGCCAACTTCATTGGCAATCCAATATAGACTGAAGGCCAGCAGCTCTCCAGGATTCCCCAGGCCTTCAGTGCCAGACTGAAGCAGCTGAGACACCCAGCCTTGGACTGAACAACTACGGGATTCTTGGCTTTTCCAGCACAAGACAGCCGTTGTTGGAATTCCTGGCCTTCATTACGTAAGCCAATCTAATACACACACACACACACACACACACACACACACACACACACACACACACGTACATACATGTACATGTATGTATATACTTATACATATTAGCTATACATGTAGATATATTGATATGTGTGTATTTGTAAGTGTATATACTTATATGTATTAGCTATACATGTAGATATATTGATATATGTGTATTTTTAAGTGTGTATATACTTATATGTATTAGCTATACATATAGATATATTGATATGTCTATTCATATGTGTGTGATATGTGTGTATGGATATGTGTATTTGAATGTGTATATGTATGTATTAGATATTCATATAGATATATTAATATGTGTGTATTTATGTGTGGGTGTGATGTGTGTGTCTGGGCATGTGTATTTATATGTGTTCATGTGTGTATTCATCCGGTAGTTCTGTTCCTTTAGAGATCCCTGACTAATGCATAGACACGTATCTACCAAACTCGGAGTTTCTCAGAGTGCTGAGTTCTTACCATGGCAGGCATGGAACATTACAGGCCACCTTCAGCCCAGCATCTCTTGCTCATGCCCACTTTCCACAAGGTACAGATCTCACAGCATTCCCAAAAGATTTTGGCTGTGAAGATCTTTGCAGAGAAAGCCATGCACGTTGCTCTGCAGCTGCCTTGCAAGCCTGTTCTTGTGGGCAGTATGGCCTGTCAGAGCCTCGCTCCCCTCTGAAACCTCGTGGTTGTTAATCTGCATTGTGGATTAGGAGACACATACTCTGGTCAGACTGGGCATTTCTGAGGGCTCTGACCCAATCAATGGCTTAATACATTGGTGGATTCAAAATGTCAGTAGATTGTTTGGATGTAATACAACCCTGGAAGGTGAAGACTACGTGGAGGAAGTGGTTCCATAGCCCTTGTCTTCAGGGCTGTGTCTCGGCCTGGCTCCTGCGTGGCTGCCTGGAGTAGTTAGTTCTGCCACACCTTATCTTCCCGCCTTCAGAAACTGTGCGCACAAGAAGTTCCTTAGGTTGCTCGAATTGTGTATTCAGACACAGTAAGGACAAAGATGATTGACACGCTACCCATGGAACGTTGTTATCTCCATGAACCAGGGCTCAATGGGCAAGCACAGGGAGAGGGGCAGGGCTTGGGAGACAAGTCAACTAGACCCTTGCATTTCCTACCCCAGCAGACCTTGAAGGGCAGGTAGACACAGGTAAGATAATTCCACAGAGGAGTCATTGAATGGTATGAAGAAAATAAAGCATGATGGGTGATCGGAGGAGGTGTCCTTGTGCTAAGACTGTGCAGAAACCTTGAGGAGGGCTCCAGGCCAAAGGCATGGGTGCCTTCCAATTCTGCAGAGTAGGACAGGGATCCGGAGTCTTGAGTAGGCCTCATGACAAGAAATTGGCTCAGTGAGAGCAGGGGGACATCATAGGAGCTGAAGAGTTCAGTCTAAGAGAAGGGATCTAATGCCTGGAGCTGGGAACCGGGCTGGGGCAGGGGGGTGGGGGGTGGGGGGCAGGCGGGGAGATTGTCAAGAAGAGAATGACTCATTCTGATTGTCAATTTTTTCACTTTCTTTTTTAAAGGACTTATTTGTAAACACATGTAAGCATGTGTGTCTGTCTCTGCGGGTTTATACATATGAGTGCAGGCATCCGCTGGTCAGGAGAGGGCGTGGACCCACTGGAGCGCTGGAGTTATTGAACTGCCTGGTGTGGGTGCTGGGAACCAAACTTAGGACCTGTGGAAGAGAGTGTGTGCCTTGAGCTGCTGAACCCCTCTCTGGACCCCTGACTTGTGCATTTTCTTATTTCACTTTACAATTAAGGTTATCTCAAGTCTAACAGCACAGGGCTGTAATCTAGCTTCACAGGAGTGTGAAATAGGGAAGTCACAAAATCAAGGCCAGTCCGAGATACACATACATATATGTGTGTGTGTGTGTGTGTGTGTGTGTGTGTGTGTGTATAGCCAAATATCATGTGATATGTCATGAATATATACATGAATATGTACAATTTCTAGTTGATAATTTAAAAAAAAACTAATAAAATAAAAGATGGTTCCTCAAAAAGTAATAATAGAACAAGAGATCAAGGTGCATTGTGGGACAGAGAAGGCAAGGACTCTTGGAGACGCACGAAGCCATCAATGGATGACCCAAGGTGACCTCTGTAGCTGGTTCACATCAGGAAGCATGTCCTCCACTCTTCCCCAGCCTCAGCCTCAGAGAAGAGCCCCAGGAGAGTGGAATAGAACACAAAAGGCCCCAACAGGCTTAAGGTCATAGGGACATAGCCCTGGGCAGCCTGGGTGCCGGGGAGGTAGGGGAGAGTGATTTGGGGGGGGGGGAGAGTGACTTGGGGGGGGTGGATGCTGTTACCCTCACAGCTGTTCCTTGGGAAGCCCAGGTCAGGACCTGGAGGTGTGAAGTGAGGTCTGTCCTCCAGTAGGGAGCCATCTGCTCTGTAATGCAGGCAATCCCCTCTGTCAGAGGAGGCAAGGAAAAATGACTGTGACTGCCCTGCCACACAGCCAGGGAGAGGGGTCCCTAGACCTGTGAGGTAATACCTCTGATGATGTATGGCCCAGGAAGGGTTGGGCTAATGGTCTTCAGCGGGACCCAGGAGTAAACCCCAGTAATTTCATAATACAGCGTGTGATGGATTAAGGCGTGTTAATACCAGGAGTATACATTAAGGGGAATGATCTCTCTGGCATGCTAAATGGCAAAATAAAAGCACTTTTAGAAACTTCCATGATTAATTGGTCTGCCCTTTTAGTTCCGTATCATGATAAAGTAAAGCCACATCTCCTGGTCACCTCCCGGGCAATCCCTCTCGAGCTCTGCAGCCCTCTGAGGGGCTATGGGGATGCCGCCCTGGGGCTGGAAACTAGACATGCAGCCTGGAACGTAATACCATGTGTCTTTATGGGTTCCAGCCATCACTGCCATTATTATGTCCCTCAAAAGAGCCTCCCAAGCACCCATCCTTATGAAACTTCTGGTGCCCATGACATAGGATTTAGCAGAAACCATAGCATTGCTTGAGACCACAGTACAGATGTAGCCCCCAGGACATGAGTGCTAACGGAGGTGGCCGTGCTCAGTGGTTAGGGTCTCAGCCCATTTGCTTACCCACTGTCTGATCTTGGAGCCGCAAATTACAGAACCTCTTTATGCTCAGCTTCTCTATAAAGTGGAGGATAACAGAAACCTCTCCTGTGAGGTTGCAGGGGTACTAGGAGACCTGCTTAACAAGGACTCACAGGACAAAGGACATATACCACATGTCATCAGTCACTGCGAATGCACGCCCAGGGTTTAGCACAGCATCTGCCACATAGTAAGTGCTCAGTAAATGTTAGTTCCCGAGGAGCAAGCTGTATCAGTCTGGTACAGCATCCCGGAAAGGAAGGCACTATTATTCCCATTTCACAAGTAGGTAAAGCTGAGGCAGAGAAGTTAGTAAAATTTCTGAAGCTCCTATTAAAAGGTCTCATGAGGTCTTCAAAGCTAATGGTATTCCTTTAAAAATCTCATGGATGTGGGATGGGTAAAGAAAGAAGGAAATCCAATTTTTACCCTTAAAAATATGGAACATGGAATGAGTGCGCAGTGACACAGGTTAGCATCCTCCCTTCCCGCACAGTTCCCTACCTCTATTCCTTTGGGAAGAAATGGTGTTCGGGGGTGATAGAAGATTCTAGAACTGGAGGTAGGCTGTGTCCTAGGACCAGAGCCCAGCCTCTCCTTCATTCACCGAGTCGCAACTAAGCTGCTAGCTCTACTCTTCCTTCACTCACCAGGTTTGGAAAAAAAAAACCTGCAAAGTCAAAGCAAAAATGTGCTTCCTACCCCACCGTCAAAAGAGCACCTGCCAGGAGGACTCCTTCCTCTAGCCCCGTTCCTGTATCAATACCGTGAGGCAAGCTCATTAGCAGTGGTGACCATAGGAAGTAGAGGACTCTGGCCAGTTGCACCTTCCTGGGCTCTCAGGCTCCTTGACCAGCATCTGTAGGTACCTTCCAGTAGGTGACTTCATGGCTATGACAGAGAGGCTGGTGGCCCTGACTCTACCCTACACCACCCTGGAAGCTCCTTGCATCTTACAGAATTCTTTTGCCTCCTCCCCACTCATTCACTCACACCATACTTCCTGGATAGCATGCTTGCCTGGACCAGTTATAACCAAGCAAAATAATCATAGGGTACATTCTGGCCCCCACAGAGTTTAAACTTGAGGGTCCATTCATTTCAGGGGTTATAGGTGGAAGATAGAAACATAGTTCTACTTCTTAGAAATATTCAGGGAAAGGCTAAGCTCATGGACCCTCCCAGGGCTGAAGGTTTAGAGTCCATGCAGGGTGCTGAAGGCATTGTTGAGAGCCGAGGCACACAAAAGAACACACTCACATTCATAGGAATTAGCTCATTCTCAGCCCCAGTCAGTGGGGACCATGGCAGATGTACACCCACTGGGCCCATCTCACTTTATTAAAGAAAGTGGCAATCTGGACTTTTTTTTTTTTCTTGAAATGTTCTGCTTTTAAATATTAACAAATACTTCAAAAAATAACTTTTCACATCATGAAGGTGACATGAAATCCATCTGTAAGTCAGATCTGGCCCACAGCCTAGCAATCAGCCATGGCTGGTGTAGAACATCTCTGTCTGTTACTGTTGCCAGCTGACAGCCAGAGCCTGGGGTGACACTCTGCACTGTGTCTAATGGTTTCCCAGAGAAGACCTCGTTTGGTGCTCAGGATAGCCCTGGGAGAAGGAAGCCACCAGCTCTTCCCTTGGTGGACGCGATCTAAGACAGACATTGGCTTAAGAGTGTATTAGCGTATGGCTCTAAGACAGACGTTGGCATAAGAGCGTACTAGAGTTTGGTTAGTCATTTCCCCTCCATAAAACCACTCAGTGTGCTGACAAGGAGAGTCGACTAGGAAACCAAATGTGTTCATCTTCCTTCCAATGGTTCTGTACTGATGGTCAAATGAATGAAGGATGAAGGGAGGGTAGGAGGGAGGCAGGCAGGCAGGGAGGGAGGCAGGCAAGCAGAAAGGGAGGGAGGGAGGAAGGAAGGAAGGAAGGAAGGAAGGAAGGAAGGAAGGAAGGAAGGAAGGAAGGAAAAATAGAGACTGCCGTGGGGTCTCTGACTGTAAAGGCAGATTTCATTCCCTGAAGCCGTGCACCTGTAAGATGGATAGAGAAGGAAGGAACTCACCATCTAAAATGTGCTTCCTTTGAAAATATGGAAGATGAGCAGATTGTACAATCAGACAAATATAGCATTTGAAGAGTATGAAGTTCTGGTCTAAAATTACATTTAATTATTGTTACATCTTAGACTTTGTAGGAAATAACAGTACAGAAGTGTGACTTTCAAATTAGCATTTGAAAGTGTCTGTGAGGTAGGTGAGGGTTTTAACAAACCTTGGGGTTTTTGAGCCTAAAATTATATGACATTTATTTGCAACCACAAAATTAGGTTAATCAGTTATTGTTCAGACCTTGCTTTGAGAGAAGAAAGACTCCCATTTGCCACTGCATGGACTTGCCAGCCTCCTTGATTATTTTAAAGGACAAAAAAGGTGCATTTCTCTTTCTCCTCCTTGTTTGGACCAACTGCTGGTGACAAGACCCAACAGAAAACGTAAAATATGAAGGAAGCATCATTCTGCCTCGTTACAGAACAACATCACTGGAGCTTCGTCGGCCCCTTAATTCATTTCTTATAGTTTTTTCTTGTCACATCTGCTTGTTTTATAGCTTACTAACTTGCAAGTTATAGTTGTAATTTATGGTCAGAATTGCGTGGTTGCAAATCAAGGGATATTCCATTGATTACCCTAAATTGTCTAATCTCCTGTATGTTTTTAGAACTTGATTGGGTGGTATTTACTGATTGCCTTCATCTAATTTAAAAATCAATCAATAGCAGCAATGAGTGCTGAGGGATAAATTGAGTCTAATGCGGACTAACCACGCAAATATCCATCAGCGTCTCTTCTGCAGGCAGCTGTAATACAGAACCGCCAACGGCCTGCTGCTGGGAGGCCAGGAGGATGCTCTGAAATCCCCCTGCCATCTGACGCCTCTCCCATTGTCTATTTAGGGTGATTGCCCTCTGCTAATGTGAACATATTTCACCACAATAAAGCTGTAGCAGAGGAGATAAAAACCGGATCTGACTGCATTTCAAGGGCCGGCGGCCGTCTTCTTCCCCCTACACCCTCTGAGGATATTAATGGGGATTAGCATAACTCTAGCCTTTCCTTGTTAACTGCCTGCCCCAATCCAGAGAGAAGCATTCACACCCTCATGCGTTAACACATCCTTTGATATGGGGGCGGGGGAATCTGTTTTCATTTTTATCCCATCTTGTGCCATGACAAGTTCTGGGGCAGGCATGTGGGTTAGTTGTAATAGTGCTTACACATACCTGGCAAGGTGTTGTTTCCATCCCACGGATGGACACTGAAGCTCTGTTGAGCTCAGCGGCTGGTGCAGAGTGTAGAGAGAAGACAGAAGGCTGAACCTGTCAGCTGCCCGGCACAGCCACATCCTAAGCCAGCGCATCCCAGAGAAAGCAAAGGAAGCCAAGGCCGATCCCTTGAGGAGCTCACATCTGCTTGTTGGTTGATCTTGTGCAACATTCTCAGTAAGACAAACAGGATCAAATGGTGTATAACCAACGACCCTGTGAACACCAGTTATGAGCAACAAGGAAGCAGAGAGAATACATTTTCAGTTAGTGAATGAAGAATTTGTAATACTATACTAATATGTTGGAGTGGGGGGGAGAGGGTGTCATCTGTGTTGTAGTTTGCCTTGAAGCAGAACCCTGCTATGTAGTCTTGGATAGCCTTGACCTTTCTAGTCTCCTGCACCAGCTTCCCCCTGATGACATTACAAATATGTGCTGCTATACAAGGGTCATATTAGGATTGTGTGGTGGTGGTGTAGTATGTGTTTGCATATGTACACATATGTTTGTGGGTCTGCATGCACCTGTATACACTATGTATGGAGACCAGAGGTTAATGTTGTCTTCCTGAGTTGCCTTTCATGTTATCTATCTATCTATCTATCTATCTATCTATCTATCTATCTATCTATCTATCTATCTATCACCTATCTTCTATCATTTATCTCTATCTCTATTATCAATATCTACCTATCTATCACCTATCTATCTTCTATCATCTATCTCTATTATCAATATCTATCTATCTATCTATCTATCTATCTATCTATCTATCTATCTATCTATCTATCTATCTTATATTATCTATCTCTGTCTATTATCAATATCTATCTATCTATTATCTATCTATCCACCTATCATCTATCTATTTATCTGTTATCTATCTATCTTGTTTGTGCTGTATCACATGTTCATTGGGTACGTTTGGGTATTCAGGCACATGTACTAAAGTGCACATGAAGGTTGTCATTGAGTGTCTTCTTCAATTATGTTCCACCTTATTTTGGGGGACCAGGGCCTCTCACTGAACCTGAAGCCAATTTTTCTAGGCTGGCTGACCAGTAAGCTCCAGGGATCCCTTGATTGTTGCTCCCCCACCCCCATGCCAGGGTTACAGATGTGTGCCTCTCTTCCTTGACTCTTTACATGGGTGCTGAGGATCCAAACTCAGTAACTTGTGCTTGCACCTCACCGTCTGATCCAGTTTTCCAGCCTCCACCCATCTTATATTTCAATTTTTTAACAAAAGTTATTTATGTGTGTATGTGTCTGTGTGCACATACGCACATATATGTGTATGTGTGTGGGCGCCTATGCAGAGGCCAGAAGAGGGTGTTTGATCTCTGGGAGCTCAAATTACAAGCATTGTGCTCTCTCTGGGCTTGTTGTAGGCTAGGATTCAAACTCTGGTCCTTGTGACTGTGCAGAAGGCACCCCCTCCCCCAGTCCTCTCTCCAGGCTCTGCCCTGTGACCTTAGTCTTTGAGATGGGGTCTCTCACTGAACCTGGAGCTCACTGATTCAACTCAGCTGGCTGGCCAAAGGCCCTGGGAACTTTCCTGCCTCCCCCCTCCCCAAAGCAGAAGTGACAGAAAGCACTGCCCCACTTGGTTTCTATATAGATTTTAGGGATCCAGACTCAGTCCAGGTAAGCACATTACCTATAGAGTTATCTCCCCAGCCACTTATATTAGGATTTTTAGACTGTCTAAGAAGGACTGGGTCCCTATAAGAACATTCAGACTGCCTAACAGAGGCAGCGGAAGGGAACTCTGGGTCTGCTAATTTGTACTGGTATGTGGCATGGCTGCTCACCCAGTGCTTCTGCAACCCAGGTCTAGTGATTCCTCTGGTCTCCTATGCAAAAATCCCTGGTGATGAAGAGTACCCAGGAGGCTGGCATGCTCAGGCTGCCTTCCACACTGATGGGCATGCTGATGCCAGCCCGCACTCATGTGACACAATTCCTCACACCGAGCTATGAAGGTGGAAAGTCGTGAAGCTTCTGTCCATTTCACCACTGAGATCCACTACCTGGCATCACTGGAAGGCTTTATAAATATACTCAGCAGGGTTACAGTCCTTTCTTGGTTCTTCAAGATAGTAGACCCATTTTTTTCCCGAATTAATAAATTACTAAGCATTCCCTTAACACAGGGCTCTGTTTTATAAGCCAGGAGCAGTTAAACAACTTTGTCTTGGGCCCCTTGGTGACAGAACCTGAGCATCAGAAAAATCATTCTTTCTTTTGTGTTTTTCAAATGTTCTTCTCTTTCTGCGCTGTGCATTCCCATGATCGAGACTGCTGATAGCCACAATCTCTCTTTTCCCACCACAAGTAAACTGTCATGTCTTAGCAGGGTGCAGAACGAAGCCCATATTGCTTAGACTCCCTTGCAGCTAAGTGTGACCAGCTAAAGGTAGCACATGAGGCAGAGGCATGAAAGTACTTGACAGAATTTTGCATAAGGGCTTGTAATATCACATAAAATATGCATGAAGGACTCTAGTAGCTTTATTCATAATCGTCTAAAGCTGGAAGCCACCAAGAGAGAGGATGCCAGTGTGTTTCTCTAGTCTTCTCTCCAGAGACTGTAGCCCCAGCCTAGTCATGAGAAAAACATTAGACATATTACAGTTGAAGGACATTCTGCAAAACACCTGCCCAGTACTCCTGTCAAGCATCTGGTAAGATCCTGGGACAGAAGAATGATATTGGGCAGAAACTAAGAAATCTAACAAAGCATGGCCTTTAGCCAACAGTATTATAATATAACCTAAGATATTAATAATAGCGGAAACTGGCTTGTGGATTCTATGACAACACTTGGTGCTGTCATTACATTTTTTTCTGTACATCTAAAACTATTTTAAAATAAAAAAAGGTTTTTTTTTTTTTTCCTTTTTAAAAGGAAGATGAGAATTGGCTTATGTCCCTGTCCCTATCTCTTCTTGGCTTCCTCTGTGTCATTTCTTGGACTGTTGATACATTGGGCTGCCATGTTGGAAAGTGGTGACAGAGCTGCCCCTGTGACCCTAAGGATGGGGAGCCGTGAGCTGGGAGGAAACTGGGTCCCCAAGGACTTCATGCTGCTGAGCAGCCACACCAGGTCTGGCTGGCCAACTTCCCGACTTTCATGTGGAAGAGAGATAAAGGCTGATCGTGTTGAAATCTTGTTATTTTAGGCCGTGGTTTCTCACAGCCAAAGCTAGCCACTGCAGCCACTGTTCTTTGCTACTCCCCTAAGCCCCGCCAGACACTGGATCCTTTAGGGAAGATGTCAGATCTTTATGGGGATGGGGCTCAGAGCCTCTGGCCTCTTCTACTTGAGCAGCCAGGGGGCTCTTCTGCATGAAGCACTTGTGTCAGGATTATTGACATTTAATTTTTGGTGACTTCACTGTCTATAGGAGTTTCTCCTTCACAGACAATCTGAGAACTAAGGTGGTCACAGTCAGGGAAACTGAGGCCTGATGGGATCAGGTCCTGATTGTTCCCACACGAGCAGGCATCCTTACCTCTGGACATTGTTATTTTCTCACTGTCCAGCAGTCTCTGGATTGACCCAGACATTACTAGGGAGCCTCAGAGTTGATGAAATATCGGTGCAGGTGTGGTCAAGTGATCAGATGTCCACCTTCGCGCTAAGGCAGACCTGCATCTGTCCCTGTCATAGCCTGGAATTCTTTAATTTTTATTTTTATTTAACAAACTAGGTACATGGCTACTGAGCTGTACTCTGGTCCTACCAGAGTTCTTTTTTTTCTTTTTTGAAAGGAAGGTCTGATGAAAGTAGTAGCAACATGTAAGTGGCTGTGCATTTAGCTCACTGCACTGGTAGATAATGTGGGTGTTAAAAGTATCCGCTGAATATCTGCCGTGCCAGCAGCCCTTGGCTAGGCTCTCTGACTACGTTTTCCTTCAGCGCTCATCACAGATAGGTGGGGAGGGAGGGGCATGTCACCTCATGTCACACATAATGCAAGTTCAGGGAAGTGAAGTACAATACCAGAGGCAACACCTACCGTTGCCTATCCTAACCACTTGGCCACACTGCTCCCTCTATGTTGAGCAGGTAGGAGACCAGAGATCTTACAAGGAGGTGACAAGCATTGTGGTTCTATGCAGGTACCAGTCACCTTCAGTGTCCCCCAGAGACCTCCTATAATCAAAGGAGCAGGTATCCATACAATGGTTTCTAAGGCAACTCCAGCAATCAGAGACCAAAAGCCCAAGACCCCAGCTCACAGGGACACTTGGGGCTTTCCTGAACCAGACAAAGTCCTCTTTGGACATTGCTGTCTGTCTCGCAGTGGAGGCCCAACAGAGAACATGGTCCTGCCATTACAGCTTCATCAACAGCGTGGACACAGCAGGACGGAAGGCTGTCCATTACCAGGACATGTATCTCTCTGTCTTTGAGGGGGTATGCCCATCACTTACACAAATTCACCTCCAAGACATTGGGGCAGGCAGCATTTAAAAAAAAAAAAATTGCGAGGAGGCCATTATCATCATTAGCCCACCTGAGAGAGTACACAGGATGATGGAAGAGGTCCTCGCCATCCGCCAGCCTCTGAGGCGGGTCATTAGTTAAAAGGGACTGGGGGTGGGGCCGGGTGCCAGGTCTGGACCACAGAGCCCCCTTTGGAGAAAGGAGCCAGAGACAAATGATTCGAGTCTGAATTCCATATACACCGGAGATTGCTTATCGATCCCCATCAGAATATGCGGCTGGCCCCGGGGACGGCTGGGATTTTCTCAGGGAGTTAATAACGTGGCAGCCGAGCTGTCTTGTCCAATTCACTGAAGCCAGGCCTCTAATCAGCACCGAGTTTCTTATTTTGAGAATTCTTGCCACTTGTGTGTGCTGCTCCCCTTCCACTCTGCTGGACTCTGCCGGTGATTGAAATGACAGCCCATGGATGGCGAGGCTAATCAAATTGTTTATTATCGACCTAAATCAATACGTATAGATTGTCGAAACACTACTGTCGTGCCGCCAAAAAGTCATACTAATAATTCCAGGCCTGTAGATGGAATCCAGCCACCACCTCTCTGACTTGAATTACATCTGAATTTAGGGGTACAAAACAATTAAAAGGGGGAGGGGTTTTCCGTAAGGGGGTGGGTGGGGAAACCCATTCCCTGAGTGGCACGCATTCTGACATAACTTAGGTGGCTCTGTCTTAGATATGAATGTTGAAATGTCTCTTTGAGCTGCTTAAATATAGGTCCTCAGCTAGGGAGAGAGTCAAAAGTCTTCATGAACTGCAAGAGGGAGCCATGCATGAGGGTACGCTCTGCAGGGAATTGCAGGGAAGGGTGGGAACTTAGGAGATCAGCTTTTGGGGGGGGGGGATAGCTGTCCTAATGAGACACCCTTTCTTCCTAAACTAAATGACCGGACGTGATCTCGCCCTTCCCAGAGGGCAGGTTGGTCATGGAGAAGAGGAAGAATCTCACTGTCTAAAAGACACAGTAGCTACAGGCGCCTCAGTTGCAGTGGCTCTAGAGCCCAACAGCATCTGGGCCAATGAAAGTCTCCTTAGAAAGAATGGCATCTGGTGAGTCTGCTTTCTAAGCAACGGAGCTGAGTAGCTTACAGAGAAGAAGAATTTTTCTTCTGATAAACATCAGAGGTTCTGGTCCATGACTGGTTGGCCTGTTGCTTTGGGTGAGTTCGTATCCATGAAGGAACATGTTCTGGGACCAAGACTCCCTTATCTATGGCCAAGGAGTGAAAGAGAGGAAAGAAACAATGAAGGGCATGCTCCCAGTAACACAAACACCTCCCACTACGTTATAGTTCCTAAATGTTCCACCACCTCCTAATAGTGTCACCTGGAAACCAAACTTTTAATAGATGGGGACATTTAACAACCAAACTATAGTAGGGTTTCTCTGGACCAGGTTGGGGTTGTCTGGCTTAAGCAAGCAAGTTTCATGGCGTTGCAGTCCCCCACATGGGACCTGACACCTTTGTGACCACTCTACAAGGGAGCATACAAGGCTTGCACCAGAGGATCGGCTTGGCCCTGTGAGGAGCTTGCTAAGTCCCAACCATAACCTCATGGGTTGGTCTACTACAGATGGGAATCAGAGGGGCACCATGAAGTTGGGTCATTTGCCCAAGATCATCATAAGGAAGAGTGCTGGCATCTCAGCTATGCGTCTGGCCTCTTGACCAGGATGCATGGAATCAAGGCTAGCTGAAGGAGAGCTTGCTGCAGAGGCAATGCTGTGTGAGCACTCTACAGCTATAGCCCTAGACTTCACACTCTCCTCTCCTCCCAACCTCAGCCCACTCTCCACCCTGAGCCGGTGCTGAGTGACAAGCATGTCGTATGTTGAGGTATGGTGTCACCATCTACTAACCATCTCCATTCTCTCTATGTGACATGCTAAGAATTGTCCCCCAAGGAAGCCCTTCCCAGGGCTACTAGAAGAATAGGAGATGAGATGCAGCATAAGGCTTTGCAAGCCAGGGACAGAGGGGGGACCTCTCTGAGATAGCATCCCAGGGCCCTAGATTCTGCCTGCTGTGGGCAGAGGGTCAGCTCCAGGAGCTGAATCCAGGGGCTGGCCTCTGCGGCATGTTCCAGATGCTTTACCAGCACGTTAGAGATTGGATTGCTTCTCTGAGCATCCAGTGTGACATCTCTGTGGGGACAGAGGTCATAGGCTCTCCAGCCACTATCTGGACTATGTCATAGGAATCATGACAGAAGCGACATACTGTTAGTTTCTCTCCCACAGGATACTCTTAACTTTAGGTATTTCATCAAAGAGACCCCCCCCCCCGCCCTCACTTGCCTTCCACCGGACATGTCCATATTTTGTGTGTCTCAGGAACACCCTCAGTGGTGTATGCTCTGGTTAGTGGGTGGGGGCGAAGAGGAGAGCCCAGCCATTGGGCAGCCATGTCACTGTGTGTCAGGGAATGTCATATGGCCTTAGCTGCCATGGGAGTTGGTAGGCTGGAGCTAACAGAGCACATACCCTGGTTGGCAGCCCTTGGCATTTTCTGTGGGTAGGGCACGCTGTGCCCGCGTGCCACATGCTGTCTGCTGCACCAGAGAAGCATTCTCAGCAGCAGAGACATAGCAGATTTCCTCAGCCTCTGCTCAGGCTCTTCACTTTGTATTTCTTTCTTTCTTTCTTTTCTTTTTTCTTTTGTGTGTGTGTGTGTGTGTGTGTGTGTGTGTGTGTGTGTGCTAGAGATTGGGCTCCGAGCCCTGCACATGCTCACAGAAGTGCTGCAACACCAAGCTGTGCTCCCAGATCCGTATCTTAAGAAGCAGCAGCGTACTTCTGCTTGACCCCGCCTGGCTTGAACAGATGCCATCTGCTGAGACCTCACTGTTCATCATCATGCATGCCCTCAAAGGGACACGGGCACATACCGCCCCACTGCCTGGAGTTTGTCCCACACAGCGCAAAGCTGTGAGCACAGAGGCTTGAGCTATATAACCCAGCCTTTCAGGTTCAAGTGGGCTCTAAATTTGGCAAACACATTTGCCTGTCCCTAGAGAGAAAAAATAAAACCCACTAGGAAAAAAAATACATTACACTGGGCATTATATTTGTGTGACGGAAATAACTCATTTTCATGACACACTATAATAATAGCAAATTATGGTACACAATGAACCCATTCTCATTAAAGTCTGTGTGGGGAAAAGCAAAGAATACAAAATGTATACAATTGTTTAAAGGAAAAATGCCATGTAATATAAAAGATACTCTAATCGCTATTTCTAATTGCAAAGAAGAGAAAATCACTAAAAAATTTTTACAGCATCTAATTACCAAAAAAAACCCAACAAAATAACTCTGTATAAAATTAATAACTGAGGACTTTAAATGACTGTAGTACCTCAAAACTGCCCTTCTTCCAGCCGGAGACCATCAAGCATCGATGGCTATTAACTCACAAGAATTTGTTTGGCTGCAATGTAAGTGGAGCCCCCTCTCCATCAGGTGTCCAGCTAGCTGAGTTGGCACTAAGTGGCATCATGGTGTCCTCATGAAACTTTCTAGGTTGGGCCTGATTATCATTTAGCCTTGGGAGATCTGAGGCTTGGACGGAAACTGTGGGCTAACATCAAGGAGTCATAGACTGCAGTCAATCCACATTAACACCATGGACACCTAGTGTGCCATCTTTATTATAAAGCTTGTCTGTTCTTGCTGGGGCAAAACATCGTAGGGACATACCACTCAGCTCACGGCTAGGAGCCACTTGAATCTTTGACCTTGGCTTTCAAGATTTGGAATTCATCAGTGTGTGTGGAGCGCCGCCTCACATAGCCGTTACAGCCATTGCTGGGAGTGATACTATGTTGCGCATGCGTAAGCCAGGCCACACCCTAAGGGCCAGAGTGCTCGCCTCTGACATCACATCGTATGATTCGACCTGTGCCAATCCATCAGCGCCACGTCCGAGGCGGAGTAGAGCTCCTATATAAGGGAGGCAGTTCT
>NC_034609.1:13218606-13250367 GCF_900095145.1 Mus pahari
TGTTGCTCGGGGTCTCCGTTTTTTGGAAGCTTGTGCTCTCCCTCTCAAGAGTATAAAAGCTTTGCTACAGAAGGATCCTGTTTGTGTGCCGCNTCGTTCTTGCTGGCGAGACGGTTGGCGCGGGACAAGTGTGATCATCTGAGAACCCCCACTGCACGTGTGCTGGTGGGCAGCACTCCCCAGCTTCCCGAGTAGCCCGGCTATGCCACACCTTTGCAGAAGAAAACTTCCTTCTGTCCTTAGTAGCCACTCTGTAGCTGTGGGGTAGTGTGGAGCAGAGGAAAAGATGGGAACCGGCAAACTAATGAGGGATCCTAAGTGGTCAGGTAGGCAGAAGCAAGTCAGGGGGAGGAGGTGGAGGCTGGGGGTAGGTCGGAGGTAGCCCGACTCAGGAAAGATCCCAAAGGCTTGGCAAGGTGTTATAGGTTAGGCTTGTTCCAAGAATCCCTTTTTGGGATCCATGTGGAACGTAGACTTGTTAACTGAGATGTGGACCCTGGAGGAGTCGGGCTTGAGGCTGGAAGCAGGGGATTATGTTTGGATATGCTGAGTTTGAAGGTTCCACCTATATGCAGGGCTCCCCTCGGAGATCTAAAAGCCAGCTGAGTGGTCGCCAACGGGAATCTGGTTTAGTTTTATATTGGGGGACAGTCACACTATGCTGGCTTGGCTGGTCCATCATCATGTAGCCAGCGAGGCTTCCTGTCTCTGCCTCCCGAG
Source organism: Mus pahari (assembly GCF_900095145.1). Lineage (NCBI taxonomy): Eukaryota > Metazoa > Chordata > Mammalia > Rodentia > Muridae > Mus > Mus pahari. The sequence continues at coordinate 13,219,327 of NC_034609.1, forward strand.
GGCTGGGATTACAAGTATGTGCTACCACACTTATCTTTGAAATAAAACTCGGGGTCACTGCTCCTGAGCCCACCTTAAAGCTGTGTTAGTTCCTTTGAGACTATGACAGTCAATAGGCAAATAATTTTACCAGATATTTAGGTAAAAAACAAAAGCAAAAAAAAAAAAAAAAAAATGAAGTCACACTAGGGGACATTCAGTCCATCAGTACATCTCCTTTCCTGTTGCATCAAGGATGTAGGTAGCATCCTGTTCCCCGCCTGAGCAGTGCCTACAGTATACCCCCCCTCACCTGAGCAGTGTCTATGGTATACCCTCTGCCTGAGCAGTGCCTACAGTATATCCCTCCCCTATGAGGCCCCTGGGGAGTTCCACTTCTGCTTCAGGCTTCTGGAATCTTGTACCTCAGCAGGAGGAATATTTTTTACAATATAAATCAAATAATATCGTGTGACTCTTCAGATTTCCTTCTCTGGCTTTCTTTGAGACTCACTTTCATGACTTAAACTGTTTCTTTCCAAATTACATATGGAAGTCCCACCCACCCCCAGACACCCACCGTATGACTTTATCTGGAAAGGGGGTCATTTTAGATGTTAAGTAGCTAAGATGAGGTCACACTGAGGTAGGGTGGAGTCTTAACCAAGTGCGGTGGCTGCTCACGGAACACTTAGCCCCCACCAAGAGGCACTGTGTAGCCATAAAAGCAGAGATAGAGTAACCCGACCACAGACTGAGGCTTGGTGACCCCACCAGGAAGTGGCACCCAGTGTGCACAGCTGGCCCTCTGAAATGAGCCTGCTAGGCTCTGAGACAGAGGCAGTGTCTTTCTGTTGTTTGAAGCCATCCAGCTTGTGGCATTTTGTTCGTTAGCTTAGGATACAGACAGGCCAGAATCACCCAGAAGTCTGCACAGTTCATAAAACCCCCATGACCCTTTCCTGCTCATCTGAGCATAGCCTGTTACCTCCCCTTTCTGGGGACACCTGCTCTGGATAAAGCATTCCTGCCTGGCCACTGTGCTCCTGCCTAGGACAGTTGTCCCCAGCTGTCATCAGGACCAGCCTTGCTCTCCTCCTCCAATTCTCCCCTCACGTCAGTCAGAGACCCCTTCCCGACACCTTGCCTAGCCTGTCACAGTCCTGTTAAGGTTCCCTTTTGTCTTCTCACTTTCCCCAGCAATGGTCGTTTCACAGCCATTATCAAAACTACCGCTCATAATTCATCTTCTACACTAAAATGTGAGCTCTCACACCCAGTGGCCTTGGTGTGTCTGTCTGCATGTGGCATTTGTGATGAGCCTAACATATCAGTCACTTCTCAATAGAGACGATGAAAACTATGGCCAAGGCAACTTAAGGAAGAAGGAGTTAATTTGGTCTTATGGTCCCAGAGAGTCCACAATGGTGTCAGAGGCATGGATGCTGGAGCAACAGCTGGGACAGCAAGCTGTGGGCATAAGTCTTGAATCGTAAACAGGAACCAAGGGGCACAGACTGGAAGTGGAGCAAAGTTTCCAGTGACATCCTTCCTTCAGCAAGGTCACAAGCCCTAAACCCACTCAAACAACTAATCCGCCACCAATGGCAAACCAAATATGCAAATGCAGAAGTCTATGGAGGACATCCCTGAAATCCTGTGGGCTGTATATAATTTCCCCATACAACCCTTACAGCATGCTTAGGGTAGTAATAAAACCTAATAACCACGATGGCTCCACTCCAGGTCGGAAGCTCTAGGTGTATACCTAATTCCCACTACAACCTTATTTACACCCTCATTTAACAGATGAGAAAACAGACCACAGAGAAGTTGAGGACCTTACCCAAGGTTACACAGCTACTAGTAAATGGTAGCAGTAGATAGAGCTTGAGTGGGGCCAGCTGAATACCGGTGCCTTGTCCTTTGTCACGACCTGCTGCTGAGCCTATGGGCAAGTGGGTCTTAGCTCATATGACACAGCAGCCCCATGCTTCTGTGACCCCCATACTACCCTCCATTGAACCTAAACAAAGTAAATGAAAGAAAACAGCATGCACGCACCCCCACCACCCCCTGTCCCCCTAATATTTCCCTTATATTGGTCCTGCTGGGGTTCACCTGAAAAGGGTCTCCTGGAAGATTGCTGATTCCTACTGACTGCACGGCAGCAGGGCAGCAGGCCTGTGGGTGACCGGCCTCAGGCTGCCTGTAGCTCCTGGGCCATACTATGAGGTAGGAAGCCTGGACCTGACCCATCGATCCTCCAGCAAATTATTTCCTTCCTCTTCTATGCCAGCCTCATATTCCGCACTCGCAGAGCAGGAGCCTGCCGCAGTCAAGACCCCGCTCTGTCACTGAGAGGAAACGGAAAGGCAAAGGAAGCTGGTCTCTCTAACAAGTGTGTGCACCTGGCTGAGCGTGGCTATCTCTGGCTTTCCCTGGGAGACTGCTACTAAATCAGTGCTCCGCAATGACAAAGTCAGAACCTTTGCTCGCTCGTTCATGCTGGTCTTGGTCTATACCAGCGTCTCCTCGCTTGTCTTCTTGCCTCAAAACTTGCAACCACGCTCTCTACTCACCCTATAATTGAAAGCAAACTCTAAGCCAGGCCTGGTGACACAGGTCTGTAATCTCGGCACATGGGAGGTCAGGCAAGAAGAACTCACCAGGGTTACACAGTGAGATCAAGGCCAGCCTGGGCCACTCAGCAAGTCCCCCTCACAGATAAAGAGCAAATGGCTTTTTCTGCTCCTGATTTAGCACTCTCATCTCCAGCCTGATTACTGCCACACGATAAGGTGCGCCCTGGTCCCTCGGACTTTCGAAGCCCACTGTAAGAGGCTATTAGCTGCCTCCTCCAGACCTCCCAGCTGAAGAGTAACCTCACCTCCCTCCCCAGCCTTGTGTCTCTGCAAGATGACACTGTCGCTTGCTCACGGCTTGGCGACAAAATATTGTTTTACAACGATAGCCATCTCGTAAGACAATATTTGGAAAGTTATTATCTCAATGTCTCTGGTCGAGGACATGGGATGCGATCATCCACAGCCAGATCTGTTCTGCTTACAGCCAGCTCTGGGGGCGGCTGGGGACAAGATGCACGAGGTATTGAGGGCTTGATCTTCTAGTGATTTTTTTTTTTTTTTTTTTTTGCCACGATTGCTCCCCCACTTTAAACTGAACAGGAAACAGAATTCTCTGCAGAGGTCGGGACACTGAGCAGTGAAGGAGGAGAATCTCAGTATAGAGGCTTGGGTACTCGGGTCTTGAGGAGAACTAATGAACTTGTTCAGAAGGGTATTAATGTTGGTACTGTCCAAGGCTGGTTTGGGGTGATGGCTCTTTGAATCCCAACTCCAGAGAAGACCCAGAAGGGGCTCTGATGTCTCTTTTTCTCACCTTACTTCCAAGCCAAATCATGCCCCAGACACTGATGCCATCCTCTCCATAGTTCCAGGAATGACAACAGGAACACAGTAGGTCTGAAGGGACAGTGGAAGGCATGCTGGAGGCATGAGGTGAACGCACCAGAAGCTCCCTCTGTGGACCTTGAGGTTGGACTCTCGGCAAGAAGTTAAAGGATACAGGTAACCTGCACTCGCTTGGAGGTACCTGGACAATTCTAGTCACTATAGAAATATTCTTTATACGGAGAACATATGTAAGATATAATACACTACGTAACATGATACTATATAATATGTGATTTGATAATAAATACAGAAATATTCTTTATAACCAAAACTGTTGGTTACGGAGAGTATTTCTGAGACTAAAAGACTTAAATTGGCTTCTGCCCATGGGTGAGGAGCCCAGAGGTCAACCTTAACTACCCTTGCTGTACCTCAGAGCCATCTACCTTGTTCACGGACAGGGTCTTTCACTGGATCCTGAGACTTGCCAGTTAGGCAGGGATCACCAAGAATCTACCTGACTCTGCCACCCCAGGCCTGCGATTACAAGTGTGTACCACCACTCCTGGCTTTTTATGTGAGTTTTGAGGATCAAATCCAGTCCTTGAGCTTGCTTACTTAGTACTTTACCCACCAAGCTCTCTCCTTACCCCTCTCTGAATCCCATCATGTTGACAACTACATTCAGTTCCTAGTAGTTGGCTCATAGTGTGCCAAATGTGGCCTGCTACCTACTTGTACCAGGAACGTTTTATTTGAATAACCATGTTAATCCATTTACTTATGACCCATGCTAGTTTTAAGCTGCAAAGGCCAAGCTAAGAGACTCCATCAGTGATGGTATAGCCTGAAGTTTAAAGTCTTCCCTTTCTGATCTTTTCCAGAAGGATGCTAACCCCTGGAATATGTCTATGATGAATATCTACGATACCCGTCTATTTATGTTAGTAAAAATAAAACGTAAAAGAGAACCTTTCCTCTGTTGAATAAAAGAAACAGAGCCTGCTGTGTGTCCGTGCCCTCTGGATTCAAGTGTTCCTTCCAGAAGGGAGAAAAAGGTAAAGGAAAGTTCACACGGCTGGGGAAGTAGGGGACTCCCTAACCAGCTTCATAAAAGGATCGAACAACTGCTGGGGATGGAGAATCCGGCCAGCTGAGACACAGAAGAGAGGTTCCCAGACTGTGGGGCTGCCTGTGGGGCATGTAGAGAGTCCTAGGGTCACAGCTTCCTGAGTCTTCACCCATATTGGGGTGGGTGTTGGTGACACAGCTGTCTTTGCATCGTTCCTGATGTTGTAATAACCCCTCACCCACACTCCTGTTAGGAATCCCATTGAAAGCTCATTGGTTCACTAAGTTGGATTTCAGTGCAATTATTACTTGGTCTACTGTAGGTTCCCTTTCTGGGGTGAGCATATGTGTGTGTTATATCTCCCCTGCAAAAGTCTAGCATGCAAAAATCTCTCTCTCTCTCTCTCTCTCGCTCTCTCTCTCTCTCTCTCTCTCTCTCTCTGTGTGTGTGTGTGTGTGTGTGTGTGTGTGTGTGTGTGTAAAGACTTACGAATGATCTACAAAGAAGATACATTTATTTGTTCCGATCCACAAAAGAGAATTCACCAGAACTAGGTCTTTGGGTCCTTCACTTAACGCTTTCTCCAAAGCTGTGTGCCAGCAGCTGTTGACCACATGCCTTGGAGACTCTTGGATGACGATACGCTCTCACAGCTGGTGGGAGACTGAGACTCACTTCCTGCACCTCAGCTCTGGTCAGGGTCGGGAATGGAAGGGAGTTAGGGGCTGATCATGACAGAGGACGGAGCCCGTAACCAGTCAGCTCTCAAAGCTTAGGAGGACCCTGGGGATGCTTTCCAGGTCGGGCCGCCCTAGGTCAGCCACTGGGAAGAAGAGCAGCGCCGTCCCCACAACTCGGGCACACTGGGAAGAGGGCACGCCGGGACAGATTGTTCTTTGTTCTGGGAGCTTCTGAGCTGGCTTAGTGGCAGTAGGACTCCATGGCGTGGGTGTACACTGATGGGAAGTCCAGAGAGAGGCCAGAGCTCAATGTGCCCTCGTCCCTTGCTCACCATATTGCCCAGGCTGGGGTGTGTCGACACCATCCTCAATCTTCCAAGTCAACAGTAAAGAATGAGCCTTGGGGTGACAAATACTTCCCTTACAGCTGGCGTTGGAACTGGGCTCTTTCCGTGAAGCCAGAACAGCGGAATGTGCTAGAAAGAATGAGGACTGTGTGAGTTGCTCTCCTAAAGGTAGAGCTTGCAGTGAACAGCTCCATCGTGCAGGCAAGATCACAAGTGCTACCCGACCTGTTGTCTTTTAGGAACAGCGCCTCCAGGCTGTAACCCAGTAGGACCCCCCAGAGCTCTGCTGGGGAGATAACCTCCTTAGAGCATTCTAGACCATGAGAAAGTAAAAAAAAAAAAAAAAAAAAAATCAACAGCACCAATAATAATAATAGTAATAGTAAGAAGAATAAGGTTTTTTTCTTCTACCTCCCAAATGAATGGGAAGAGAAAGCAACCCTCACTGTATATAAAGCACTAGGAAGAGGAATGAGGAAGACAGTGGGGTAGCTTTCAGAAACTACGACTTCTTCAGGCTTAACCACAAAGCAGACCCATGGGCAGAAATCCCTACCCATAGAGACTTCCATCGGTTCCCACTGCTCCTCAGCTGCCTCTCACCCACCACATAACCCTGGAGCATGCTCAGACTCATGGCGGCACTCCAAGAGTACCCAGAAACCAGAGGAAGGGGTAGTCAGCAAGAACCTGAGGCTAGAGAGAACCCTGGTTTCAGTTGCAATGGAGACCCGTGTCTCATCCCGAGTAACAGCATTAAGTTACCTACTCCAAGGCAGAGTCGGACAATTTTGTTTATTTTGAACATTTTTTCTTAAAGAGAACATGACTGTTCAACAAGATAGCACAAGGTGTGCATGGATATGAGAAAATTGTGGAAAATGTCACACACGCCCACACACACATACACACACACACGAACTCAAGTTTGGGATAAACGGGCCAGGAAGAGGAAAGAAATCTAAGAATAGTCAGAATTTCTGACTTCTTCAAGTGATTTCCTGGGCAATAAAGTCCAACCAATGTCCAGTAAACTGTCTTTTACATGGCCAGAAGACACCCTGAGTTAAGAACCCAATGGGTGTAAGGGTGCCTAATTGCAGCCCCACACCCCTTTCCTCTCTGTATCATGCAACTTCTGGTTCTAAAAGAGTGCATTTGCACACCATTGCCTGTTTTGCTGGAGACCTGCCCCTGAACTGGATCTTCGCTCCGGTAACAGCCCGTGCCTGTGGCTCAGAGATCCTTTCTAAGCCTATTTTAGGCATTTGATTATTGCCTGACTAATAATAGGGACTCGTTTTTGTCAAAGAACAGACAGGAGGATGTAGTGTAAATCGCAGTGTATAATTGCTCTGTGACTACCATTGAAAACTCCTAGTTACTGGAGTAAGAGAATGTCTCTCTTAGGTGCAAGAAGCTATTTTTTTCATGTAATAATAATTAGTCTGTGAGAAAGCAAGCAGAGAAACCCACCCAGAAAGCAAAGTTTTAAAAGAGAGAGAGAAAAAAGAAGAAGAAAAGAAACAGAGAGAGTGGGGAGGAGATGGGCATTGAGGGGAAAGATAGGGGCTCTGCATCACCTGTTAGAGTCACAGCCCGGGGGGAAGCAGTTCAGTGAGGGTCTGAGATAACCCTTAAAGCAGTGCGTGGCCAGAGATCAGAGCTTGGGCAGTAGTGAGGGTCACTAAGGAATGTCCCCTGGAGCTTCTGAGCAGTGAGCCCTTGTGTCACCAAGAGAGCTCAGAGGAACTTCAGTATTCCTCCAGCTTACTCCTGGTACATGCGCAGGCCTGAGAGTCTCTGGACAAAGCCGTTGCGATCAAGGTCACTGGACTTCCAGGACAGTTTTCTGCTTTGGGCGACAGAGCAGCAGCAGCTTGGGGAATCCAAGCTGTAACAAGCGCGTCTGAGGCTCCAGATCAGTGGCCCCCGACCCACGCTTGTTGTCACCAAATGGAGCAACCTCCATTCCTTCAGTCTGGGACCCCACATCATATTTAGGATGGGTCTTCGTACCTTCTTAATCCAGAAAATCTTTCAGAGACAGGCACAGAGATTTGTATTCTTGGCTCTTAGTTCTGTCAAGTTGACTATAAAGATGAGTCATCTCACTGTAGCTAGAACCAGGCTTTCCCAACAAAATCAGGATAGCCCCTGACGCCAGGGCTTCACGGTCAGTAGGATTCCTTTGTGGTCCCTCCATGACTAGCTAAGGACCTGCCCTCCTCTCTTTCCACCCCACTCGATCTTTATGGTTTCATTATCTTGACGAAATCTATCCTCTCCTGGGAAGCCCACCCTCATTTTCTGCCAGTAGCTTATGGCTGCTACTGCGATCTTGGCTTAGACATAACTTCCTGCAAGAGATCCTGCCTTGATCTCTTTGAAAGAATTCTTAGTCCATAGACCCTTGGTGAGAGCTTTGCAGCAACTGGGTACACCCACCTTCCCCGCTCTGAAATCACCTCCTATTGGTCACCTGAGATCAGAGACACAACCAGCTCTCAGCTGCCCTCGCATAGCCAGGTGAGATGGTCAAGTTCGTGGATGGGAGAAACTGGAAGAATTCAAGAGAGAAAGGGGGATAGGGGGAGGGAGGGGGAGAGCAGAGGGGAGAGAAAGAGAGAACTTAGTACTCAGACTGTTGTCGTGAGGGTGTGTGTTCAGGGTGGCCAGATCTGATACTGTCAAGAGCAGTCAATAATGTAAGAGCAGTCAACAATGTTTTAAAATTGCATTTCTGATGTTTTAAAAATTCTTTAAAAATCCATACTTTTAAAAATTCTGCATAGATCCAACAGGTGGAGGGTTGTGGATGTTCATGATGGATGGTTGTGGATCTAGGTCCTGTAGGCATCCCTGTAGTCATGTCTGTGAAGTAGTCGTGTCCTTGCTAAGTGCTGGGATGGGTGGAGGCTGGAAAGAGAAGGGAATGACCATGGCAGTGTTTCCAGCTGTGTCCTCCCGACAGCTGACTATTTCAGCACTTCGGCCTATAAAGAAGGTGACAGAGTTGTACTGAGCAAGGAATGGCCTGGCCCTGGGAACATTCTGCCCTTCCTTTCTTCTTTGTCCAAGCTAAGAAGGCCAGGGCCATGCCCTGAGCATCTCACCCCAGCCTGACATTGACCCGTGGTTGGTTTTTGCTCAGATCTATGTAGTTCTTGTCCTCGGGGTCAGGGAAAGAGGAGAACAGGGCCTTTCCTTAAGGTCCTGAGATCTCGAGGATCCTGTGCTAAGTTCTGGGATGGGTGGAGGCTGGAAAGAGAAGGGAATGACCGTGGCAGTGCTTCCAGCTATGTCCTCCCGACAGCTAACTATGCCTCTCCTGTTCCCACTCTGAGAACTCCAAGAACCAGACACTGTAAATGTGGGTTCCTGCATACATCGTATCTGTACATTGACTTGTGGCCACAACAACCCCTAAGAACCTCTCAGTAGAGCATGGCCAATCTAACAAGGGGAAGGAAGACAAACCAGACCTGTGGAGCTTCCTTGTCCGCCTCATGTCCTAGGCTACCTAGCCCTGCATGACCAACCTCAGAGGAGCTAAGATGTAGCTTAGGAAGCACTCCCTTCTGATTCAGTGAAATGCCAGCAGGCTGTTACGCGTGAGGAGGCTTGTTCGCTGGGCTCTGCAGCACCCTTCCCGGTTCTAACCTTAGGATTCTTTGTTCCAGTGTCCCTAGCTATAAGATGCTGAAGTGATCCCAGCAAGGGAATGTTCTAGTTGGGGTTACTATTGCTGTGGTGAAACATCATGGCCAAAGCAAGTTAGAGGAGGAAACAGTTTATTTGGCTTACACTTCCATATCACGGTTCATCACTGAAGGAAGTCAGAACATAAGTTCAAGCAGGGCAGAACCTGGAGGCAGAAGATGCTGACACAGAGGACATAGAGGAGTGATGCATGCTGGGTTGCTCATGATGGCTTGCTCAGCCTGCTTTCTTATGGATCCTGGGATCACCAGCCCAGAGATACTATTACCCACAATGGGCTGGGCCCTCATCCATCAATCACTAAGAATATGCTATACAGGTAGATCTTATGGAGGTGTTTTCTCGGTTGAGGTTCCCTCCTTTCATGACTCTAGCTTGTACTGAGTTGGCATAAAACTAGCCAACACAGGGCACATAAGGTGAGGGTTCTTATCTCCTCATTCCTGCTGAATCCTCACTGGAAGGGCCTCTTGCCTACTAAAAGAATCATGTATAGACAGACCACTTCCAGAAACATAAATTCCAAGGAAAGAAGGCCAGGCACATCAGCTTTGAGACAGCAAGTATGTGAAAGATGGCGGAGGGGACCCAGAACTGCCTGTCAGTGACAGAGGCTGTGTGACCCTGAGAAGCCACTGGACTGCTCTTATTGCCACTCTGAGATGAATCTGTGTTTGCTCATAGAGGTTGCTCGGCACACACTAGGGGCTTAGCCCAGCACTGGGTATACAGTAGGAACTCCATAAATGATGGCTTGTGCAACTGTTATAAACATCACCCAGCAAGCCAGCTCCTGAAGACTGGATTGCATTTACAGAGTTACCAGGAGTCAGGCCTGCGACATTGCTGGTAACTCCAACTGGGAACAAGAATCAAGTATTTTTATTTTTTTTAAGTGTGAGCAACGCTTTATTTTTACAGATGTTCACACAGCTTCCTTTGTGATGGGGAAAAGCTGAAAGAACCAAGCTGTTCAACATTAAAAGGATAGTTGTTATTAAGAGAGACATGCCTCCCACTTTCCGAAGGCTTCTTCCATGCTGTAGATATGAGAGCATGCTGTTTCATGATCCGGGGCAGGGTTCTATGCCATCTAACAGGAGGATGTAAAGGGCAGAGGAATGCTTTAATTCCTTATCACGCCACTGTGACCATATCTATGGGACAGAAACAGCTTAAGGGAGGAGTCTATTCTGCTTAATAGTTCAGAGGTAAAGTCCGTCCCATAGGGAAGACGTGGTGGCTGCAGTGGGGCAGTCATGGCAGAGTTGGGACTAATTACATAGTGGAGCCACATAGGAAGGAGATAGCTAAGGCCGGATCTGGGAAATACAAAGAGAGGCCGGTTTATTGGTTGGTGGTGGTGGGTTTGAGAAGGCAGCCTGGAGACCTGGTCTCTACTCTAAGTCACTGTTTGCCGTGAGTTCATCTCTACCCTTAAGCTTGAGTTTCTGTCTCTGAAATGGAAAGACTTCTCACCAGTGTCCCTCCAAGATGAAGTGTGGATGAGGGATGCGCAGAGAGGCTAGGCACATGGGAATGTTAGCACTTAGGCCGTCATCCCAGGGTGTGGGGTTATGCTATCCTGTCTAGGACTCCACAGGGACATGGAGACCTGTGCTCATCAGGACCCCCTGTTTATCCTTCAGCTCTGTGCTTCTTCATGCTGTAGCTTTTTCTACAGTGCAGGATGAGGATGAGCCTGCTGGAGTTCACTGCCCTTGGGTACCCAGAAGTCCACGGCCTTCTTTTATCTGCATGTAAGAATAGTGACAGGATTATCTCTTGACGGTTCAGTTTTAAAGCTTATCCCAAGGAAGAGAGAGAGAGAGATGGACTACATGGTGACAAACCCTTTTAATTTGAAACTCCTAATATCTCTACTTTGGAGTCCCTGACTTCCTACCAACAACATAAGTAGCAACTGCCTGTCTTTCTACCCAGCAATTTCAAAGCCATTGACCTGTCCATTTCCTAGTAACTTGCTGATTCATTTGTTCAGCATCTTTCTATCTATCTGTCACACATCTATTCATCTACCATCATCATCATTATCATCATCTATCTATCCCATATTCCATCCATTTTCCTCCATTTTCTATCCTGTCTTCCATTCGCCATTATCCATCTTTCATTCACACACTTGTCCATACCTTGTCCATCTCTCCATCCGTCTACCGTCCATCTGCCCTCCATTTTCAGCTATTCATCTATCATCTACCATCTACCCTCCATTCACCATGCATCTATCATCCATCCCTCCATATCTATCCTCTATCTGACATCCATCCATTTATTTGCTTATCAATCCATTGTCCACCTGTCCCTCATTTGTCTTTAACTCATCCTTTACCTTTACTTATCCACCATCCATCCTCTACCTATCTTTTACCCATCATTTATTATCTACCCATTGTCCATTCTCCATCTACCCACCCTTTAGCCACCATTTTCATCCATCTATTCATCCATTCATCATCTGTGATCCATCCATCCTCTACTCATTTTTCATCCATCATCTATCTGTCTAGCCATCATCCACACATACACAAATTGCTGGTAATCTATCATCTATACATCACCCATCCATCCATCTATCATCCATTCATCATCCATCCATCATCTGAGCATCTACCCTTCATCTATCATCCATCTACCCTTCATCTATCATCCATCTACCATTCATCCATCTACCCTTCATCTGTCATCTATCTGCCCATACATTATACATATATATATATATATATATATATATATATATATATATATATATACACATACATACATACATACATACATACATACATACATACATACATTGCCAATCATGTGTCATCTGTTCTCCACCCATCCTAAGTACCTATATAAAGTGACTTTTATATCAGGTTGTATTAGTGAAGCAAAAACAGGAGTTCTGACCTTAGAGACATTCTCTCTAGCAGAAGAGCTATGACAGATTCCGTAAGAGTCCAAAGCAAGCCAAGGTCAGGTCAAATGTATCTGAATAATGAGCACTCCCCTCCATACAGGAAAGGTTCAGGCAGGACACAGATCACTGGAGAGTATCAAAGAAGAGGTAGTCCTCCTGATGAGCTGTGATCTACCAAGAACCATAAAGAGAGGCTTCAACCTGATCTTGGGCTGCTGGGGTCTAGGACTTCTCAGGCCCCACACACTAGGCCAGAGGACAGACATACATCTCATCTGCAGAGTGCATGTTCCTGAAGCAGACTCAGCTTCTCCATCCAGTACCTCTGCTGGCATCTTCCCTGGGACTGTGTCTTGTCATGTCTGTCCCACTAGCAACCCCAGTGCCACAAACACCACGTGGGCTCTTTTAGCATCATGGGTGAAGCTAAGAGCAGAAGATGCAGAACAAGTTTAGCTTGTGCCAATTTGTTATGAGCTTACAGATAACAAATGTTCCCTTGCGAAGTGCCAGTCTGCAGGCATTTGTGGAGTGGCCCCACACACGGGGGCTCTGAGCCCCACTCTGCCTGGCAAAGGCGCTTTCTGCTGTTCTGCCTTGGCCATAAATAACCCGGCCACCTCTAATTTGGCCTCCGATACCCTGACCAGTCGTGATTTATTCACAGACCAAAACAGGCATCTCTAATTTGCTAACCAATCACTGCAATTCTGGCCTCGCCAACCAATAATTCTGCCATCTCTAATTTGCCAATAAATAATTCTGCAGCTTCAAATTTACTAACCAATAATGTGACCAATTTGCTGACCAATGGTTGTGTCAAGGCGTAATGGCGCCCCCAGCACATGGTAATTTGCTAAGCAATATTCAGCCCTTTCCCCCTTCAGCAATAAAGAACTTTAGTGGTCTTAGAATTCCGAATACTTGACTTTGCTGAGAAGGGTGATGCAGGCTGCGGGGCCACAAAGGGCCTTTCCCCAAAGCTGGCTGTCACTTCCCTCCATGGCTTTTAGAACCCTACTTCTTGTCTTGGATGTGACAGATGTCTCAAACATGAACGCTTTGTAGATGGAGATATTGAGACTCAGAGAAAGAGAGAGAGGGAAGGGAAAGGAGATAGGAGAGGGAGGAGGGAGGGGAAGAGGGAGAGAGAGGAGGGAGAAGGGGAGGGGAGAGAGGGAGGGGGAGATGGAGAGAGAGAGAGGAAGAGAGGGAGAGAGGGGGACTGAGAGGGAGGGGAGAGAGGGGAGAGGGAGGAGGAGAGGAAGAGAGGGAGGGAGAGGGGGAGGAGGAGAGGGAGAGACAGAGAGAGGAGGGAGAGGGAGAGAGGGGGACTGAGAGGGAAGGAAGAGGGGGGGAGAGGGAGGAGGACAGGAAGACAGGGAGGGGGAGAAGGAGAGGAGGAGGAGGAGAAGGAAAGGAGGAGGGGGGAAGGAGAGGAAAAGAAGCCAAATCACACAGCAAGGTAGGAACAGAGCTGAGGCACAGGTCTATGGATGCCAAGCCAGTAGGAAAATTGCATTGTCCTGGAAGGGTGAACTCCTTGCTTAGGTGATGAGTCTGCTGTGCTGAGTGAGTGCTGGCTGCCTTATCTTTTCTCAGCTGAGATGCTCTGGTTCCAGAGAGGGGAAGGCAGAGACCTGGCTGGCTGTAAAACCCAGGGTGTCTGAGAGTTGACCTAGAAGAACCACCAAAAGATTTTGTTCCAATTTCAGCCCAGGAAACGCAGGCCCTCAGCAGAAACCAGGAGCCCCGATCCCACACCCGTCAAAGGAGTTGCACCCCACTTCCTGGCAAGAGGAAGGAAGTGGAAGGAAAACAGAGGTCTCTCCCCAACCAGGTCCTGGGGAGACCAAAGCCTGGTAGCCCCAGGAGACTTGACTACTTCTGAGGCCCAGAGGAGCTACTCAGGGGCTGTGCATGTAACCCTCGCCCCAGCTCAGAAGAGAGTCTAAGCTGACCCTCCTGGCATATAACTCTCCCCAGTCCGTCATCTCTAAACTCTCCTTGGGTCTTGTTATATTCCTGGCTATATGTTTAGAAGCTCGAGCCAACTAATAGCAACTGCACTTTGAAATTGAGGGAGGATTCCTATGACGTCATTAACAGCTGCCTGGAGCCCCTCTGCAACATCCTCTGGTCAGGCTGAGTTGGTTTTTCCTTCCAGGGAAGAAAGGCTGTCCTGGGGGGGGGGGGAGGTGGTCTATTTCAGGAAACAGGTTCTGTCCCTAAAAGTCACATACCCTGAAACCCTGATGCCCCCCCCCCCCCAGCCCCAAGACTTCCTCCAGTCTGGTGCCATATCTGACCGGTTAAGGGAAGTACCCTGGTAGGCCAGAACCTGCAGGGGAAGGAGGCTGGTGCAAGCAGAAGAGCAAACAGCTTAACAGAGGAAAGGAACCAGACTGGAGCTTTGTGCTAACAGGGATGTCTTGGGCTCACACCTTATTTCCCTTCACTCCCCCAAAAACCCGAGAGGAAAAAGTAGATCACCTGAGCCGGCCAGGCTCTGGTTTGACCACGGGGAGGACGTCTTTGAGGACAGATCAGTAGATTGCAACGGATTCTATTGTAAGTTATATCTATTGCTTGTATCCAATTCCTGACCCCACCCCACCCCCAGTAGACTTTGAAAACTGAAGAGCTAGTTTGGATTTTGTCCTGGTCTAGTGACAGATCTCAGCTCAAGTGTCACCCAGCCTGGGCAGGGTGTGTAAGTTGCCTTCTCTGCTTCTCCTGATGCTGGTCCTGGGTCCTTGGTTCTTGCAAGCTGCCTTGGGCTTGGAATCGACATCCTTCGAACACCGGGAACTCCTCGAGGCTGGTGTCTGTAACCTGCTAGTTGCCCGTGGGTGTGTCTCTAAGGCGAGGGTGTAAGGCCTTGCTCAGAGGGCATCAGGCAGCGGGTTGGATGGGGGATAACCTTTTACCAGGCTTGGAATCTTTCTGACATTTGGAGGTTCTCTCAGCAAGTGAAGGTGAAGGCTCCCCTCAAAGCCAAGCCCATGGCAAACAATTGTGATGGGGAGGTTTGTTAAGGGAGTGCTACCCAGACAGGTGTGCAGGGCAGATGTTTATGTCACCATAAAGAGACTAGGGACAGAAAGAGGAAGGTCAATGCAAGGCTGCCTTGGATATTCCCTGGCACCCTCTGGCCAGCCTAACGGTGAACATAGCCAGGCAGCACAAGAGGATGAAAGGAGGGAAGCAAGGGCCCATCTGTTTCCATCTCCTCAGTCAAGGCTAAGCAGATGTGAGTGCCACGCATCTCCTGAGTGGGGCCGACAGAATGTTGGCAGGTAGGAAGTGAGATCAACAGGGCACGGTCAGGTGGCTGGGCACCCACACTTAGCACATTTTGGAAAGGTAGAGGGGTAAGACTGAGTGCTGTTAGCGTCATCGCACACAGCAGCTTGAGATACCAGATCCCCCTGCTTCTAACAGAAGGGGAACTGATGGACCCTCTCATCAGGAAGGATGCAGAAGTCCCCTTGATGGCTTCCTGAGTGGATCTGCTGCACAGAGCATCACGATGTGAAGGTCATACCCACAATGCAGGAGTGACGATGGCGTGTGGTCAGTGTCTTCCTGGTTTCCTTGCCCTCATTTCAGGAGTATATCTAGGTTCCCCATACCCCTTACCCACTCTGAGCTCAAGTACCTGGGTCTTAGCCCTGGATCCTTAACAGGAAACTTGACAGAGTTGGTCTAACTCCGTGAATGGCCTGGGAAATTAAAGGACTCTGGACCCTGTTGGCAGTTAGGACAGTCTTCATTCATGTTCATCTGCTTCTTGGACCCTTGGGCAGACATAGTAGAGAGCAAGACACTGCCTGGCCCCATCATTCTAACATCATACACCAACCTCATCATGTTGATCTGAATGAGTGGACCCTAATGTGTGCCCTGAGCCAACAGCAGGGTGTCCCTGTGGTGAGTGTGAGAAACACAAACTCTATGACTGCAAGCATTCTAGGCTCAGCAAGCCCCACCCCACCCCACCACTTGGTCCCCACACTCACTGCAGTTTAAGGATCTGTGCAGGAGAGTGGTGTTCTGCAGCGACCTGATCAGCATGGGTGAGCCTTGTTTCCTACTACAGAAAGCTTCTCTTTTACAGAAGTATAGGTGGATATACAACAGGGGGTCAGCTTGGTTTGGAGTCTCCCTGGGCTGAGTAACACTAAAAGAGCAACCTCTGGAGGGCATACTCCACTGCCTCTACACAGAGCCTGGTCTCAGACGCTGTGGACAAGAGGGGATTCAAGATGACTCCAACTCAGCCTATGCACGTTACTTGTCCAAGAGCTCCAGGATTCTGCTCTAAGATGCAACAGTGTGGGGATGGTAGAGCACCTTGATCTTGCTACCCCACTGCCTCGTTAATTACATGCATGCTGGTGTCTCTCAAATGTCTACCCCTCTACTACCAAGAAATCTGCATGGGTCATTCTGCTTTTCCAAGCATTTTGTAAAGGGCCAGCACATAGTAGGTCTACAGTGACTATCTATTGAAGGACTGGAGATGGGCACAGGCTCAGCTGAGTCTCTCTTCTGTCCTCTTTGCCAGGCCAGCTCCACTTGGCTAGGTAGTCTTCCGCACCCACCGCTGCAGAGCTGCTTCCGAGGCTGGGAATAGTGTACAGGACCCCCCTTTGCTTCCCCCTCTTCACCTCGGTGGAGTTCTGGGGTTATCAGAAGGTGTGATCAGGAGCTCCTGATGTCCCCAAATCATAAACTGGGGTGAGCAAGGCATCTCTCTCAGTACTCCAAAAGTAGGGAGACAGACAGACGAGCAGAGGAGAAAAAAAACGAGAGAGAAAAATTGTCCCACGCCAAAGATGGTCAAAATGCGTTATTAGGGTGTCCAGAAAATTATGGCTTCTGTCCATTAGTTCTTTCAGGGTTAATATTGATGCAGATATTATTTCTATCCACGGCCCCATTTGTTTGAAATATTATGACGGGGAGTAGCTGCGTCGTGAATCAACTCGGTTGATGGAGTAGTTAGCCGTGCCACAGGGCAGCCTGCCGCCCCTCCCCGCAGCCAGCATGAAATATTGCCGAGATGGTTCCTTAAAGTGAGCACTCTATCATCATTTGTGTGAGGCCCCTGCTAGGCCCGCCTCCCCGGCTTCCCGTTGGGCGATGGGAGCTGTCATAACTCAATCAGGCGGCTAATGTGTCTCACAGCACTGTGGCCCAGCTGCTGGCCAAGCAGCCTGCTGACAGCTGGGGGTCTCGCCAGCCCACTACTGGCCACATGCAGTGCAGAAGTATTTTTGGAGGTGGAAATGGGAGCCTGTTTCCTTGTACCACTTAGTATTCTCCAAACCCCATCTGTCATCCCCCACATGAGCGGGGCATACTGCTTTCTTGGGCTTGAAGGCCCTTCTTCCTGTCACTCTGCCACTGTGCAACCCATCAACAAATGGAACTGGGGTATGGGGCTGGGGAGGGCGGCCTCTGGCTCCTGCTTCCTCCCAGCTCAGTAGCAGTATCACCTGTCACCTAGTAAAAATCATAAGAGTACCTGGTTTATGGAGCCCTCCAGCTCCGCCCCCCCGCCCCCCCCCCCCAAAAAAAAAACCAAGGAGGCTCAGTGCTAGGGGTTAGCACTTTTCTGAATGAGTGAGCTGTTAAATATCTGGAGCTTCTTGGGTCTCTCTTGCTACACTCACCTGTGCCGATAAGCATGTAGCCTGGGTGGTGGGAGCAGAGACTGTGGGTTAGACCAGACCGGGTCTACCTTGGTCTGCTTTATGCTGTCTCCTCTTTGCCTCATGTGCAGGCATTGCTCAACGTCATCTTTCAAGCACCCCCTACAACTTCAACTTTAGAGTTAAACCCACCTCAGGCACCCTTCTGCTGAAGCCTAGCTGACTGCTTCTTAGTAGCGTGAGTCACCATTATTAAATATACTTTTATTTCGCTCTGTTGTTTGTGCTTTTACACACCAGAGACCCGCCCCCTTGAACTTCAGCTCTGTGAGGACAGAGACTGAAGCGCATCCCTCGAGAGCTGGCATCTAGCCCACATTCTAAGAAGGGGTCATCCCCAGGCAAGCACTGTCTGAGTCCCTGCTGTTCAGATGCGGAGAGCAGGAGTGAGAAAGCTCTGGAACTGTCCAAGGCCACCCAGCAGGTGAGGCTCTTGTTCTCCCCCCCCCTCCTCAAGTCCTTGCCATGGCCTTGTTCCGTCATCTCTTTGCATGTGGCATTTACTGAACGCTTGTGCTCATCCACAAAGACAGCCTGCTCTTTGCTCCTTCAGAGGCTGTATGGGTGAGGAAACTGGAGTCCCTGTTCCTTCTAGCATGGGACTTCTAGTGTCCAACCTTGGTGGACACTTCTAGAGCCAGAGATCTGGGGATACCTAAATGGTAGGGAGACCCTGTGTTTTCCCCTCCATGGCATCTGTCTCTATGACAACAACGGGGTGGAGGGCACTTAAGGCTCTAGGCTTTCCCACTGATACAAATAGAATACTTCCTCCCACCCCTGAAGTCCCATCCTCACCCAGCCACGCCCCCAAACCAGCTGCTTTCCACTATACAGTTCTTGCTTGCACAATTCCCCCCCACGGAATGCCTTTGCACCCACAGGCCAAAAGGGAAGGGGTTTCCCCTACCTCCCCAGTCTTTTGCAAGGTATTATGGGAGCTGATGTGCGGGAGCTGGTAAAGTAGATTTTGAAGGGAGCAGAGGCACCTTTGGGATGTGGATGGGCCTCCTCTAATCAGGTGAAGGTTTTAAGAGAAGAGATAAAGTGCCGTGAGGAACGGTGCTCCCCACCCCCCATGTGCTGTGGGTGTCAAGCTGCAGAGGCCTGCAGGCTGTGGGTTCTCACACATCCCATTACCCACCCTTCCCCCACCCCCACCCCACACACACACCCTGTGCATCTCCCTGCCTCTCTCCAAGGTTTCCTTATGTAGATAGATCATTGCAGACTTGAACATCTTAATCTTCCTAGCCCAGCCTTCCAAGTGCTGGGGCTACAGGCACATCTCACCACGCTCCCTCCACTTTCCTCTCTTCCTTTTCCCTCCAGGCATGCACGCACCATATTGGATCTGTCCCTCTTGAAACGCTTACTAATAGAGAGATTGGGATCATCGAGTGCAACTCTGCAACTCCTTCACATGATGGAGGGGGTAACCAAGACACAGAGAAGGCAGACAATATAAGCCCTGCCATGCAGGGTCACCACACCCTCTGGTGAGTCTCTTGGATGTGGAGGGGCTCGGGTCCTGAGCACTCCCACGCTTCCAGGTCAAGTGTGTTCTGAGGAAAATCACCTCCTCTCCAGAGGCGGGTGATTGGGGAATTAGAAATCAAAAATTCGGTGTGAAAATACAGAAATCTAGCTGCAGAGCCAATTTTCCATCACACTTAGCAACTCCATTTGATGTGATAGTTTGCTAATAAAACATGAGCATTACGGTAACATAATATTTTAAGTATCCATTAACTAATACGTAAATATAATGGAGTCTTATGGAAATATACTTAAGCTGTCACCAACACCCCTAATGTAATATGCATGACTTCCAGGCTATTTATAGTTCCTCGGGCTTGCTCTCTCCAGCGACTTCATTGGCTCAATCATAGGAGATCTTGTTTGCTCTCCATGCCCCTTTCTCTGCAGGGTGCCCAGCCCCTACCTACTTGCCCTGAAGCCCACGAGTGCCTATGTGTGCCAGGCCAGGTGCCAGGTGCCGGGTGCCCGGTGCCTGGTGCTGGGAGAGGTGGAACAGGCACAGCCTGCAGGTATTCGGTCTCTGAGCTGGCAGACACAGTTCACATGGGTGACAAGAAATGACTGTGAGAATGGAGAGCGTGCTGGGGGGATTATGGGAAGTAAGCCAGGAAGGCTTCCTGGAGAGAGTGGCATGTGCTGATGCTTACTAAAGAGGGATAAAGGTGCTGCTGGAGAGCATAGATCTGCCCCAAGGCAGACACAGTCCTGATACAGCCACACAGACTGTGAGGAGCCTATCATGGTAACACAGGGGACAGACCATGAACAGGCCTGGTCTGTGGGAGGGTGGAAGGTAGTGGAAAGGCCAGTATTGGTGTCAAGGCTGGGCAAGGAACTTGCCTTTCTCTATCACCCTCATCTTGAACACAGAGGATGCCCGAGGGCATCATCAAATTCCTCTGTAGATTTGGATCCAACCCCAACTTTCTCTAATGAAATTTAAGTCAGTGCAGTCAATCTCTCTGTAGTTCCTTAGTCCCTCATCCGTAAGCCGAGAAAGGGGCAAAGCTGTAAGGACCTTTAAGATCAAGCCCTCATTGACCATCGTGGGCCACACCCCCAACAGCTCTGGAGTCCCTCTCATTGTGGGACATACTCTGGAGCACAGCATCAAGGTCTACAAGGGGGCATCATGGATGGGCTTCAATGAGGTTTGTCCCTCTCATTAGCAGTGAACCAGAAATGGGTGTGAGTGCAGGTAATTCCCTCGGCTTGTGCAGGAGTCAGTGTGAGACCCAGTGAGTCGGCAGAGACCGGGCATATCACTTGCAAGTGATGGGAGCTTGGTCCTCTGGGACTCACAGAAACTGTGAGGCAAATGCTGACCTTAGCCATGTCTCACTGATACTCACCAAGAGATCGGGGGGGGAGGGGGGGGAGGTAGGTTAAGGCCAGCAGTCATTGGCTGAGGGTCACTCTCACGGGGCACTGCCATCCTGAAGCCTCCAGCTTTCCACTCGTGTGCCTCACAGAGCTTTTGAAAAAGCTCACAAAGGAGATGATCTGGGCAGCAGGAGCTGGTGGGACGAGGAACCTGGTGGAACAAGAAGAAACACCTAAGCCCCAGGGTACAAGGCAGAATGGACTGCCCCAGAAGAAAAGCCCTGGTCTACAGTGTCTATACAAACCCATTAATTAACTCCACCAGGGCTGTTCTGAAGTAACATCGAGAACCACAAATCCTCAGGGACAGACAAGCCACGGGACACGAGCATCTTCCTGACTGGAATGTCTTCTCCTTCTACTTCCGAGTGAAGTGGGACTCTGGTCTTCCATAGAATCTTCTTGACAAGCCATATTCCCCTTAGGTCAGGCTTTTATTAGTACTAGCCATTAAGACTGGGTTGGGGCTCTTTGTTACTGTATTGTGCTCAGACATATTCTGACTGACACAGACAGGTGAGAAGAAGGCAGATTTGGTAATGAAAGCCATTCAGTAAACAGTAGTGGAGAAGAGTTAGGAAAGGAGAACACACGTCTCTCGTATCTGAGGTGCAGACTCCAGCTGTGTACCAGCTGTTTGGATGTGCTGGGTACTGACCTAGGGAGTGTGGAGACAGCCTGGTTTGCTGGGCGTGTCCCCTCCTGAGTGTGCCCCTTTACGGTAACAGTGCTGAGATGCGGAACTGTGACATGGTGATGATGTCATCAGGTTACTGCCATAAACTTGGTCCCTGGTGTTGGCAGGTGGCTCCAAGCTAGAGCTTCGAGGTCAGGGGGCCTGGACTTTCGGTTCACCATCAGTGTGACATTAGGCACGCCTCTTAGCCTCTCTGAGTCCATCTTTTGTATCTGTTAAAGGACATCACAGTAATACCCACATCTTGGGGACCAGAGAAGATTAAGTGAGAAGGATCATGTATACCCAGCGGGCATATACTCTGTGATGTAATCTAAGACTTGATTGTAGAACACACCGGTATAGGGCACACCTCTGGGGTACGTTGCATTAGGAAAAAGCTATTTGGTGAAGTTTAGTGTAATTTCTCAACAAAAGCACAAGGCAGCCATTGCTCCGTTCAATCTGCTGTTGCCTTGAAAGTCACTGAGTATATTCCCTGGTTTCCAGCAGGCCTTCCTGTATTCCATTTGTGCCCAGTGCATGGCAGACAATTCTACTCAGAACATGTGCCCGTAAGTCAAAGTCACACACTTTCACCTCCTTGCACTGTCTTCTTGTCCTGGGTCCACAGCATGCTTTATTGAAGAAAGGAAGATGTCATTTGGTCATTCCTACAGCAGGAGGCTGCTGCCTTCGCATCTGCGGCAGGCTGGCTGGTCTGTGTGTATGTGGTATCTTTGTATTGTGTTGCTAAATCATTGACCTGGCACATAGGAACCAAAGAGAGCCACTTAGCTGATGGCTGGCAACATGGCCATCTGTGAGATGGGCCCAATTCTAGAAGATCAAAGTGCAAGAGCCACTTTATGCTTGATGCCCTGATGACAAGCTCAGTCAGGACACTGTTGAGTTTATGGATCCTGGGCAAGTATCCCTGGCTATGGCGGGGACAGGAGACAGGTCCCATGAGGCATAGCCTGAGCAGTGGCAGGGCCTGGGGGGGGGTCAGAGACAATGGATTTCTAGTGAAGGGTGGAAAAATTTAATGTGGGTCTCTGTAAAGTGGACCACGGTTGTCAGTGTGGGTTTGTTAAAGAGATGTTTGTTCTCTTCTTCTTCTCCTGCCCTCTCATCCCCTCCCCTGCCTGTTCTCCCCCCCCATATCCCTTCCAGTTTTACTCACCTTTCCAGCATGTGGTACAGCAAGCAGGTTCTCACCAATGGGCTTCCTAGCCCTCAGAACCATGAGCTTAATACATCTTCTACTTGTTATAAATGGCCAGCCTCTGTAGTCTGATAGAGCAACGAAAAAAGGACTAAGACTTCGTTGATGCAAGATGTGCGTGTGTGGGTGTGTATGAGGGCACACAGAGTCTCTGCCTGCTCAGCCCAGTAACTTATGCATACCACACGCAATCCATATATACACTGGAATGCATGCCTGTGTGCTTGTGCATATGCACACTTCTGTCAATAGCCCATTGAACAATCATGTAAATATTTTACTGCACACCCTCACACATGAAAGTGTACTTGACATCATCTGTGTGTGCATGTGTGCACACGTGTGCATGA
The DNA here is from genome assembly GCF_900095145.1 of Mus pahari. Classification (NCBI taxonomy): domain Eukaryota; kingdom Metazoa; phylum Chordata; class Mammalia; order Rodentia; family Muridae; genus Mus; species Mus pahari. The sequence goes on from NC_034609.1 coordinate 13,242,372, forward strand.
GTGAGGGCACACACACAGACACACAGACACACAGACACACACACACAGACACACACACACACACACAGAGAGAGAGAGAGAGAGAGAGAGAGAGAGAGAGAGAGAGAGAGAGAGAGAGATCGCACACCCACCATGTTCATTCACAGCTTCCAGCAGCTATTCTTTAGTGTGACTGCACACATGGGCATGGCTCTGCAGGTACTCACACATTCCAGATAGGAATAATAATGAATTCTTCCCTGTATTGGTACCTGCACTGCTGACTTGGGACTGAACCACAGAATCAGATCTGGCCAGCAGGATAGTGACCCACAGAATACAAGAAGAGACAGAGAAATGTTAGTACTCTCCTGTGCTTCAAACCCTAAGGCCACCTTACAACGATCCCTGACTAGTTTTCCAGTGAGCAAGACCTTGTGGTTGTTGTTCCTTGACCCATGTCAATGCTGGTACCAGACACATGAGTAATGACACTGTCAACCATATTTCTAGCAGAGCCACCAGCTGCCACAGACATATAAGCAGGCTGAGCAATGGATCAGAAGACCTCCTCAAGCCAACTAGAGGATTAAGAGAAATTGTGAGTTGCTTCAAGCCATTGTTTAATTTAACTTGCTATACATTACAGACTTACAGATACAACATCAATGTACACCATATACATTACACACACATACACACACACACACACACACACACACACACAAGTCTATGGAGAAATAGCACACATTCAAATGTACATTCACAGTATCTAACATAAATGGGCTAGATCAAGATTCTGAACAAATAAAAGGCCATGAACCAAGCTCCCAAAATTCCCTGGAACCCTACTTGGGAAAGAGAAGCAGCAATCCTGGAATAGTTGCAGCCTAGTCCAGCCAGGACCTCTGGGCCTGTTGTGGACCTATTGTTAAAACAAGGGGTGTAAGCATCTCGGGGTCTGCAGGCATCCAGAATTTCCTGGTAGCTCAGACACTAACTCAAACCCTTTTCAGTAAGTTCCCGAGCTTGCTATTCTAGTCTTCCTTTTAAAAATGTGTGTGAAGCCTAGACAAGTGTCACATGCAAATGCTGTTCAAGGGTCACCCTTGACTCCTGACTCAGAAGCCTTTTTACCTGCAATCCCAGTGGGTCCTCACTGGAACTGAGAATGGATCCCACGTAGCTACTGTACTGGGTAAGGCTTTGGGTCACCACAGCACCTCCCTGTCCTTCTCATCCACCTCCCTCTCCTATCCACAGAAGGTGAATAGCAGTGACCACAAGACCACATGTGCACCTCCTTGTTCACAGGAGCCTCTGTACCTGCTGTCTCTAGGACCATGGATAAATGGCCTGCTATAACATCTTACTGCCAAACCAGCTGTTCACAGCTGTTCACAGCCCAGCTCAGATGCCACCTCTGCCAAAGCCTTCTTTGTTTCCAAGGCTCTCTTAGAGCTGCTCATGCTGTAGTGACAGCTTCCCCCCAGACAGGTCCCCAAACTCACCTATGTGATGGCCTCCTTCTTGGAATGTCTATGCATCCCTTGTTAGTCACATTTGTCTGAGGCAGCAGGGTCAGAGGGGAGCAGGGCTTTGAGAGACTGTGCCCACAAGGCCTGAGTATGGAAGATTCACCTCCAGTGGATCACCAGATGCCTGAAACCCCACCAAGGCTCTGTCACAGCCTTTCTGTGGCTTTTAAGGCAATTTTAAATCTTCTTCCAATATACCAAATGCCCAGGGCAAGGAGAGGGCACAGAGCCTGAGCCAGATGGCATTGAACTTTGACCCGAGGCTGTTTGCTGTTGGAGAGCTGAATGCATCACCACAGGGATGGAAGGGGTTACCCAGGGTAGAATTTGAGCATCGAAGCCTGACACTTGGGTACCTAAGTCAAGGCAGTTAGAGGGGACTGTACAGCAAGCTGTCCTTCACCTGGACCCCAGAGAGTGGAAGGCATGCTATGGGACACTTTCTGTATTGTCTGGACACTCCACAACTGAGCAGGCGATAATGTTCCAGTTGGATAGGTAAGGAAGCTGAGACAGTTCGCAAACAGGTGAGATGGCTGAGGGACAACAGCTGGGCCTTGAAATCAGGATTCTCTGGCCTGTAGCCTGATCCCTGAAGTTACCTGTAGGACAGTTATTCTCACACCGGGGCCTTAGTGAACACCTTACTGTCTCGTGGTAATGGTTCTGCCTTGTGCATCTTTGAAAGATGCTACTGGATGGTAGTGGGGCTGGAGATGTTTGAATTCACCCAGGATGGTGGCTGGTTCTTGGGGTGACTCCCCTTCCCTTTTTCTTCTCCTCTTCCATCCTCCACCCTTTCCTTCCCTCTCCTCTCCTCTCCCCTCCCCTCTTCTCTTTTTCTGTATGGTCTCTTCAGTGTGGTAGCTTCAAGGATGCTGGGTCTCTCTTATCTTACTGCTAGGCTGCAAAGGCTAGTGTCGCAGAAATGATCATCAGAATGGTCTAGCCTCAGAAGTCTCCAGGTGTCGCTCGTACTGTGCTGCATCTGTGAGGAAGTCCTTCCCTCCTCTGCGGTTTTGAGGGGAGGAGACGCAAAGCCTCATGCCTGATGTGAGAGTGTCAAGGCTCTAGAAGAGTATGCCCACAGGAAACATGTACTACACTGAGCTGTGCTGTGCCTGACTCAGGGCCTAGAAGCAGGGAAAAGGGTGGGAGCTACCCAGCCTGGGAAACGAAGCAGAGCACAACTCACAAATCAAAAGTGTCCCCCTAGGAAGAGAGGAAGACTGGTGCCTGCATCATGCGCTGACCTGTTGGGGTGCAAATAGGAAGAAGGAGAAGAAAAAAGTGACTCAGCAGGTAGATGCTAAAAGTCAGGCAGGAGTGTGGGAAGGTCAGACACATGCAAAGTCAAGCAGAGATTATGCGTGGATGGCCCTGGGCATGGGATACCATCAGTCAAAATGCCAGCCTTTGAGAGGCGCTGATGAGAGAGCAAGATGGCAGATCATGGTGGTGCCATGGTGAGTGAGCAAGGTGAGGGGACATTGAGGAAGCTGCCTGGTGGATTAGGATGTAAGAGCTTGCTCTGAGCACTGAGCCAGTCATGGTAGGATTGGAAGTCGTCTGAGGTCTTTGTTTGTTTGGTTTTTTTTGTTTGTTTGTTTGTTTTGAGACAGGGTTTCTCTGTGTAGCCCTGGCTGTCCTGGAATTCACTTTGTAGACCAGGCTGGCCTCGAACTCAGAAATCCGCCAGCCTCTGCCTCCCTCATGCTGGGATTAAAGGTGTGTGCCACCACGCCCGGCCTGCTGTCTGAGGTCTTGAGCCCATCAAAGCACAGAAAACAAATCGTCTAGAAAACTTCCAGATCCCTGGGGGATGCTGGAATCTGGACAGCTCTCAGAAGAAAGAGGCAGAGAACCCTTGTCTGACCCCAAGATTAGGAAAGCCTATGTGAAAGGCCAGGATGAAGTCACTATGCCATCCCCATTTTCTGCAGAAGTCCCAGTAGCCCTTCTTCATTGACTCAACTCTAGCTCATACTCATTGGGATAAAAACTATCCCTAGTTCTCCTGAAGCCCGTGCGACATCACTATATGATATGGTCGGCTCAGTATGGGAGAAGGATATTCTCTATGCAAATGTGAGTGTAGGACACGAGGCTACTGAGAGGGACCAGGTGGCACCTCTGATGGGCAGTCTCCCTCTTGTTGAACTCTTTCCATTAAACCCATCAAAGAAATTCCCAAGTCGTTCACCTCCCCCAGGTTCTCATAGTACAGGAGAGATCTAGGGAAGGAAGGAGCTCTCTAAGAGCCACTCCGTTGCAAAAATAGACTAGACTCAGGGATGTGTACCCAGGCTGACAGCTCCGTCCTTGGCAGTGCCCAGGGATTGGCTGAAGAACAGAGAGAAGAGGGAAGCCATGTCCCAAATAAGGCCTTCCGTATGATGCAGACTCACTGACCCCTGGAAAGCAGCTCAGGGCACGGTGGCCAGAGCTGGGAAGGACATTCTATTGGTAGCCGTACCAGCCCAGCGGTCCACCAAGCGCCAGGCTGGCCACAGCCCCTCCCTTGGCAGCACTGGCGCCACTGAAGCCTGACAGTGGGCTGATCTCCATGCAGACCCTGGGTCCGAGGGAGGAGGGGAAGGCGAGGAGACATTGCTGCGGTTTTGCGGCCAAAGACGGGACATACTTAGGATATTTAGGGGATGCGCAGGGAACAGGCTCGACTCCCCACAGCTCTGGCTGCCAACACTCAGCCACTGGAACATGCCATTTGAGAAATGTCTTCATTTTCTTCCAGGCGTTGGCTGGCCAGGTTCCCGCCACACTCATTGAAAGCAGGAAGGGGAGGGGGCAGGAGAGGGAAGGTTGGGGGTCATAGACTGGAGCAAAGGACTGGAAAATGGCCTCCTAAGAACTATTTGGGAAGGAAAACACCAGGGCCTGCCAAATCCATCCTCTGTACAGTCTGTCAACTGGACATGGCCCCTCAGAGCCTCCTGCATCCCACAGGAAATCATATTCCACCCTGGACCATGGTCCAATAAGGGCACACCATGGGCCAGGGGCCCAGCATGCAGCCACGTTAAGGAGTGTGCTCCAAGGACACTCGTCTGAGAGCTGAGGCAAGCTGACACCTTTCCTGCCAACACCGAGCCAGTCTTTATTTTTATATAGCATGGCTTAAGGCCCCAGCCACTCTGAGTCTCACCCTCCCCTGCTTATTTTTTAATTTTCAAACAGCTTGATTCATTGCTTGAAAGCCTTTAACTGGACCCACAGACTCAAGACTCCAGAAATACCAGAACTGGAAAAGCACAGAAAGGTGGCCTTTGTCAAAAGGCCTCGTTGTCTTGATGGACAGACTAGTGGTTCAGGTGGCCAATAAGCATAAGTATCCAGAATGAAGCATCAGTGCATACACACATAGGGTAGTATTGGTAGAGGTAGTTGACTGTGTGGGTGAAACATAAGCTTAGACACCAGGAGGTCCTCTTTTGTCCCCTGAGAGATACTTTCTTGGGATGGTCGTGGGCCCACATACTCCTCAGCCTTCCAGGCTGTGGGGTAGAAAACTGCCTGCCCTTCACCTTCTGAGAATAAGGAGCAAAGCATCATCATGATGCCTGGTGACAGAAGGCGCTTACCAGACATCCTTCCAGGTTATCGGGTGCCTGTGTCTGTGGTTAGTGATTTTTAATAAATTAAAGAACCTGGCATTTCAAAGAAGGCCAAGTTCCATTCAACTTTGTCATTTAGACTGTGACAGCTTTATAGAGATGGGCGGGTCAAATCTCCTGGGTGGGGATGGCCCCCTCTCCCAGAGAGAGGGCCCAAAGTGCCTCAGTGAGGAGGTGGGTCAGGATGCCAGCCTTGCCTGGTCCCTGGGTTGTCATTCGATCGGGTGGATTCAGTGGTGGACTGTTCTGCTGGGCATCGGAAAGTAGAGTCCTGGCTCTGAGTGTGGAACGGGAGATTTACCTGCGAGATACCCCAGTTTGGCCTGATACTGATCGGCTGGCATTTCTCAGGGCTGAAAGAGTGGCAACCGAATCCTGTGCCTGCCTGACCCAGCCCCTGCACCAAACGCTAGATCCGTTTCTCGTTTCCCTTTCTTCTGTAAACAGTGGCGCTCAGGCAGGGCTGCCGGATGGCCTGCCTGCCCACCCCAGCCCCTGATCGTCTGTGGCAGATAACATAGCTTGAGTGTGCACCATCCTAGTTTTCATTCACACCACGCTCCTGGCACGTTAATAATGAAAAGGGACGGAGAAAGGCAAAGGGTGGCTGGGACGGAAGAGCCAGTGATAGGAACAGGCTCAGATTCTGGGCAAACAGCTGCTTTGTGTTTGCAACCTGGGCTTGACTGGTTCTCAGGCAAGTCACAGGCCACAATGAGCCCTTCTCCAGGCTTGCCAGCCGGTGCCCACAAATGCCCAAATTTAGAAGTCAGTGACCGTGCCCAGTTGGGCTTTTCAGAGGAACTTAGGTAATGAGTACTGTGATCCCAAAGGTAGACACCCTCGCTACTTCAGTGGCATTTTCTAGGTCCACTGCTCCTGCTGCTGCCACTGCTGCCGCTGGCGCTGCTGCCACTGCTGGTGCTGATGCTGGTGTTAGGGTCTGCCATACTTCATCATCTTCTCAGAAGTCCACAGAGTTTCCGTCCCAGCCCCTGAGTCTGTTTTGAAGCACCCTCTCTGGAGATTGTCTGAGCATACCTAGTCTGCCCCAAGAACCTCTGATACAAGCCCAGGCTCGGGGCATCTGTGTGCCTGCTTGTCTCCACGGCACTATCCAGAGATGCCCCCAATCCTGCTTTATAGGGAGTAGACTGAGAGGAAAGAGGAAGGAAGAAAGAGCAAGAGTTGGAAGAAAAGGGAACAGAAAGCCAGGACATACCCAGTCACATCCATGTGTTCATATCTGCACTCAGGCCACAGCTGTACCCTCTTCTGTCCTCGGGGGGCTCATCCTCTGGGCACCCAGGTACAGTGGTACAAAAAGGGGAAGCCCACCCTGACACTCTTCCTGTAAACCCAGGAAAGTCATCAGATAGCGAGAAACAAGGATGGCTTATTGCTGTGTGACCTTGATAGGCTGCTTAGCTTTCTGGTCTCGGTTTCCTTGTAAGCGGTGGTTCTCAGTCTTCCAAATGCTGCGACACTTGAATACAGCTCCTCATGCTATGGTGACACCCCCCCAACCATAAAATTATTTCCGTTGATGCTTCAACTTTGCTGCTGTTGTGAGTTGTAATGTAAGCCTCTGATATGCAGGACACCTGAGATGTGACCTCTGTGAATGGGCCGTTCAATCCCCAAAGGGGTTGCAGCCCCTACGTTGAGAACCACTGGTATAAGGCCCGATGCTAGTAATCTCCGACCTACATGGGTAATCTAAGCAACATGATGAGCGCTTCACACCTTGGCAGGGCATTCCAGAATTATGTTATTAACCGTTCGCTACCAACTCATTGGCTTGCTGCTCTCATCTTCTCTTGAGTCCCAGGGACACGGCAGAGGAGGCTGAAGGTGTGAGACAGGGAGAGGCTTTGCCAGGCTTGGGTCAGACTGGTTAGCCCTGCTGAGGAGGGGCTCTGGGCTTTGTGAAAGAAGAGAATGAGCTGGACTTCGGAGCTTCCTGTTCCAGCTCCGCCTTCACAAACTATATAACCTTGGTCTGGTTATTTAAACTCGCAGAGCCTTACGCCCTCATCTGTAAAATGGGGTGACTCGGACACTCCCTTTGTAGCACAGCTGCAGAGGTTAAATGAGTTCATCTGGCGCACTGGGTAGAGTTGAGATTGTCCGAGGGGAAGTTAGCTGATCTCAAGCTAACTCTGACCCTCCAGGGGACAGCCAGAGCAGGTTAGTTGAGTAAAGGGCTTGACACTGGGGATTCATAGGAGATCTGGGTAGAGGGAAACTGGGACCAGGACAAATGGGCTCCGTCTGTCAGTCAGGGAACCTGGTCTGGTTTCAGCTGGGTAAGGAGGGGTCTTGGTGAATCCAAGTGTCTGGCCCAGCAGATCCTGCACTTCCATAAAGCATAGCGTGAAGGGAGGGAGGGGGGTACTTGGGGAGGCTGGATAGAAGCGTGAGGGTAGCGTGAGGGTATGGGGGTGAGGCCAGGAGCCCCGGGGATACAGCCAGTGGGCCATGCGTGTGACATCTGAGAGGGGACACTCCATCCCCACTTGAAGATACATGTCTGGCGCTCTGGCGGAAGCTGGAGCCGAGGGCAGGGATTTGGAAGCTGGCCACAGGGATGTGACAGTTGACACTTTTGAGACAGACAATCTCAAGGAGGGAGCTGAGGGCCATGGAGCAGAAAGCCAAGGCCAGGTCTAAACAAACACTGGTGATTAAATATCAGATGCTGAAAGCTGGTCCGGCAGAGGCACTAAGGAAGGGTCTGAGGGGGAGTACTCTGGGAGCACTCCTGGTCCGGCAGAGGCACTAAGGAAGGGTCTGAGGGGGAGGACTCTGGGAGCACTCCTGGTCCGGCAGAGGCACTAAGGA